>NC_072476.1:55889056-56189056 GCF_027574615.1 Eptesicus fuscus
AACAGTATTTTCCAATATGAATGTGTTCTTGAATCATACCGGGGAGGCAGCATTTTAATAAAAGTATATCAGAAGTTCTGTTTTGGGTCTACCCTTTTGAGGGCTTATCATATGATATGGGATAAAATCCTATCTAATAAAGAGGGAATATGCAAATTGACCATCACACTGTCATAAAGATGGCGGTGCCCATAGCCACAAGATGGCGGCACCCAGTCCTTTCAGCCCCACCAGAGTACCCCAGTCCTTTCAGTCCCATTGGGGGGGTTCCGGCCAGCCTGGCCACAGGGAGGGGACATGGGCAGTTGGCCGGCCTGCCTGCTGGTCGAACTCCTGGTAGAGGGGACAATTTGCATATTATCCTTTTATTATATAGGATAGACACTGAGTGGCCAGATTATTATGCATTCAAAGATTATAATAATCTTGCCACTCAGTGTATTTATACAACATTCAGCTTCTTCTCTTTGTTTTTCCTTTGATATTAGAGCAGCTAGGCTATCTAAGATGATATTTAGCAATTGCTGATGAAATATATTATGCTGAAGGACTTAATATTGCTAGTGGAGAAAATATATTAAATAGATTTCCACCTGTAACCTTGGTTTAAAGATTAACCTTTAAAAATGACTTCTCATGGTTTCTTAGTGTTCTTACATTTTAATATATGTATTCTAAGAATAATATTTTATTTCAGGTAAAGTTTTCATTAACATAGACTTTAGTCTTTCCCTTCCCAGGGCTTTTTTTTTTGAAATAAGGACACAAAGAGACCTTAGTCTTTTATGCTCTGAATATTTTGGTCAGTGTTTTATGCAAAAAGAATGTATGATTGTATTGCTGCTCCTATTCCTCTGAGTAAAATAAACTGTGCTTAGTGGCAAATGCTGTATGTTCCTAGAACTGCAGGGCTTGGATTCAGAAATCGGAGCATGGACATACCCTAAATAAAAACAAGTGGCTATTTGGCAACACTGTCTGGCCAGGCAGTTTGTCCTGACTGTTTTGTCAATAAATTATATTTAGAGCCCTGACCGGTTTGGCTCAGTGGATAGAGTGCCGGCCTGTGGACTTAAGGGTCTCAGGTTTGATTCCAGTCAAGGGCATGTACCTTGGTTGTGGGCACATCTCCAGTGGGGAATGTGCAGGAGGCAGCTGATCAATGTTTCTCTCTCATCGATGTTTCTAAATCTCTATCTCTCTCCCTTCCTGTCTTTAAAATATCAATAAAAGATATTTTTTAAAAAGAGCAAAAGTTCTCAATTTAAAAAAATTATATTGTGAATTGCATCTAATTTTCTAATAAAACTTTAACAAGATAAATAAATGAGGAATGTATAGAGAAATCATTGGAGTTATTTGAAAAAATGTATGAACCAAGGATACTTAAAGATTCCAGCTCATTTCATTTTAATAAAAAAGATAGATTGGTAGATAGATAATAGGTATGTGTAGATAATAGATCTACCTTTTAATATATGGCTACATTAAGGAAGTCTTATAACATATAATGGAAATATAATATGTAAACATAAAACAAATCAGGATTCGCAGAGAAGTCTAAGTGACAGTGGTCACAGAAAAGAACCAGGCATTAAGGAAGGCTTCAAGGAGAGTAAGTTATCTGTGGAGTAAATAGTAGGATTAGGTCAGTTGTAATAATATATGAAAGATCAGTCAGTGGGCTTCCAAGATCAATTATGATGATAACCACAATCTTGTTTAGTTCCCTGCAAGTTTTCTCTATGTCAGTGATTATTACATTACTAGAGGCCTGATGCACAAAATACGTGCAAGAGTAGGCCTTCCTTCCCCAGGCTGCCAGCATCAGCTTCCCTTGGGCACCTGGGACCTGGGCTTCCCTCGCAGCCTCAGCTTTGTCTGGAAGAATGTCTGGTCTAATTAGCATATTATGATTTTATTATTATAGATTAACTAGAAGCCAGTGCACGAAATTTGTGCATGGGGGTGTGTGTCCCTCAGCCTAGCCTGTACCCTCTCCAATCTGGGACCCCTCAAGGGATGCCCAACTGCCCGTTTAGGCCAGATTCCACCGGGCAGTCGGGTATCTCTCTCAATCCAGGACTGCTGGCTCCCAACCACTTGCCTGCCTGCCTGCCTGCCTGATTGCCCCTAACCGCTTCTGCCTGCAGCCTGATCACCCACTAACCACTTCCCTGCAAGCCTGATCAATGCATAACTGCTCCCCTGCTGGGCTGATTTCCCCCAATTGCCCTCCCCTGCTGGCCCAGTCACCCCTAACTTCCCTCCTTTGCCAGCCTGGTCACCCCCAAGTGCCCTCCCCTGCAGGCCTGGTTTCCCCCAACTGCCCTACCCTGAAGGCCTGGTCCCACCCAACTACCCTCCCCTGCTGGCTCGGTCACCTCTAACTTTCCTCCCTTGCCAGCCTGGTCGCCCCTAACTGCCCTCCCCTTCTGGCTATATTGCCCCTAACTGCCCTCCCCTGTTGGCCTGGTCGCCCCCAACTGTCCTCCCCTAAGGCCTGGTTCACCCCAACTGCCTTCCTTTGCAGGCCTGGGTCACCCCCAACTGCCCTTCCCTGCAGGCCTGGGTCCCTCCCAACTGCCCTTCCCTGCAGGCCTGATCACCCACAACTGCCCTCCCCTGCCGGCCATCTTGTGGTGGCCATCTTGTGTTCACATGGGGTGGCCATATTGTGTGTTGGAGTGATGGTCAATTTGCATATTACCTCATTATATAGGATGATCTGTAACATGTGTCATGTGTGGATAATGGTCTTTATTCTTGCAACAGTTAATAGAAATAAAGGGTACACCAAAACTGCATGAAAATAATGCAATCACATTTTAGGAAAATACCCAAGAAAGATCACCCTCTAGTATTTAATTAACTCTTCATTTTGGGGTCAGATTGGTATCTAAGTGAATTTACTGTATACAATGGCCAATATATAAAAGAGTTATCTTCTGTAATGTAATTTAGAGTAGAACCAGAGACTCACTGCCTCTCTCGCACATTGAAAATCTTTCACATTTGTGTTCCTCAGCACTAATTACTTTTACTTCAAAAGTATTAACAACATAATTTAACACAGTGTACTGTTAATATATCCATTATTGGAGAAGGCAAGGAGTAATGAATTTGTGGATAATGGATTGGTTCCACCTCTAGGTATCAAAACTTTTTGAGATTTTAACAACCTCATTTGGCATGCAAGTGGGCAATTCTGGTGCAGGTTTAACACTTTCTCCCTAATTTAGGGGAGGCTTTGAACTTCCTTCAGAAGCATTGTTTTTGCAGGAATATTTAGCTTCATAATTATTTCATGAATTAAGAAGCAAAACACTGTGCATTTCACAGCTATCAGGAGAAGCAACATGTGAGCATAGACAGGAGTAATCAGTCACAGATTTGGAAAAGAGCCCTTTGCAGACTGACTTCAAGGCATCCTCAACAGTCCTGTGGACTTCAGCCACACTCATTAACAATTAGTCTCCATATCTAGACATAGCAGATGGCAAATTGTTCTCCAAACAGTAAATACAAAAGTAATTTTGAAAGTCAGCAAACAAAAATAACAGTAAAAACGGTCTTAGGAAAGTTTTCCAAGCTAATGGGCTAGCTTGTGATGTTGAGAGTCCTATGTCATCCAGACCAGACTAACCATAATCATACACACACAAAATAGCATCATATAACACTACTGTGTTGCAGGGACTCTGCTTTTTAATATACTATTTCATTTAATTTACACAAACAGGAAAGTTGGTTATAGCTTTAGATATTTATTTATTTTTATCCTTAACCAAAGATATGTTTTTATTCATTTTTAGAGAGAGCAAGGGAGAAACAACCTTTTGGTACACGGGACGATGCTCCAACCAACTGAGCAATCCAGCCAGGGCAGTGGATTCTATCTTTAATTTATAAACTTGTTTTACTGTTATGAGGAGTAGCACATCAATTAATGTCATATAACTAGAATGTTAATTCAAGTTGGTATTTGTTCAATTTCATAGGCAGTATGCTATTCTTAATAATAGTACATTAGGAAAATCTTTACATCTAGAATTTTAAAAAGTGGTTTGGAAAAGAATAAATTACAGTGGGTTGGCCCATTCCTCTTATTTCCTCTGGTTGTTTTTCACAAAACAAGATGATTTAAGATATGTATGCTTTATTAAATCAGTTGTTTTCTACAAATGGTAACTCTGAAATGATGAGTGGATGAAATTAAAATATTGAATGTATTTGATTCTGGTACATTGTAACAAATACTAGAGGCCCATTGCACGAAGATTCATGCAATAGGCCTTCCTTCCCCTGGCTGCCGGCACCAGTTTTCCTCTGGCACCCGGGACCCAGGCCTTTGCTCTGGCCACCACCTTCCGAGTTCACTCCAGCTGGAGCCTTCAGTCTTCACTCCAGCCAGAGCGCAGCTCCTGTAGTTCCCTCTGGCCCCTGCCATCCCCCTCATAGCAGGCGTCCTGTCCTGCCCAGCCGCTCTGCACTTGAATGCATGATGCCCAGAGCAGTTGGGGGGCAGGGCCGACTCCATCTTTGTCGGGTTAATTTGCATACTCACTCCCGATTGGCTCGTGGGCATTGGGAAGTGACGGTCAATTGGCATATTTCTCTTTTATTAGTGTAGATTAAAGGAAATCATACCGTGTTGTAAACATTTCTGTGGGATCTTTATACACCACAGAGCACATCCAAACATGACTTGGCTATTATACAGGTATATAAAATCTTGAAAGGCTAATGCATATTGTTTTCCACTAGGGAGCTAAGCAGAGGAAATAACTACTTTGAAAGTTCAGGAAAGGTCTAGAAAAATAAGTTAGCATAAGTTTTCTAGTCAGAGAAATTCATCACTGAAATAATAATTTGGAGGTGAAGTCAGAAGACTGGACTTTTTAGAACTACATCTCAAGAATATGATTCCTATTATAGGGGAATTATTTCCTTTAACATATTGGCAAAGTACAGGTAGAGAAATGGAGAGAGGTGCAGAGAGGATAGATGTTATTTCTATGCACGGATGCCATAAAAAGGGCCAGAAAGAGAAAATGCCATGGCTCTCCAAAGAAGGTCTTGAAAGAGAGTGACAGCCACTTAGCACTACACGTCCCAATTGCAGAGACTTCGAGGAAAGTCCTTTTTGCACCTCCATGAGTACCAGAGGAACGTGGATTCACTCGGGCCTCTCCTCTTACATAAACGCTCACACACTCCCTGGACCACCTTCCCTATGCTGCATTGTATGCTTCACTTCATCTTCTCTGAATCAGTCCTCTCTTTGGGGGTCCTTATTTCTGGCTTGGATTTTTCTTTTGTACTTTCTTCCGCATGCACATTGTATAGCCTTTATCAATTATGTTATCAAAGAATGCCCCCCCCCACTATATTTGGTAAATGCTGGATATTTCCTTTCTGGTTATCAGTGTAAATACAATGTCTCCTTAATTTAAGAAAGCTATTTTATGTGTTCCCTATATGTGTAAGAGTTTTTCCCTATTATATTACCATGAAATTAATATTCTTTTTCATGATCACACTAAATTTATTTTCCCATTACTCAGAGAAACCAAGACACTTTTATTGAAACATATGGTATACTAAAATGGAGACAATTGTGATGGTGGTTAATTTTTAACCATTTGATGCTTAATATAATTTACAGAGTCAAAGTTGTAGTTTAAAAGAACAGTTTGTATATAGCATTTGGAAATTGGTGATTATTATTGTTACTTAATATTTTGTTCTTTTGTGATTCTAGATTTATATTCATGATCTCATTATCACTTAACATAATATATATAAAACTCCAGATTGATTACAAATTTTGAGATGTCTGTATAACATGAATGTAGAAATAGAACATGAAGAAATATTGAGATACTAGTACATTAACAGAAGCTGTTTTTGAAACTAAAGTACAATAGGGTACTCTTATTAAAAAATATATAATTTTCATCTCTTTGATGCACATTTATTTTCTTTGTTTTTGCCAAACTTAATGTTACATTTCCTGTGCATAATGATTGAAAATAATAAAGTAGAAACTTAATTAGGAAGAGAAAAGTAATGTAATTTAGACATAATACATTCATCATCAAAATCCCCATATAACAGAATTAACTCTCAAAATCTACTGTGGATGGCACATTAAAAGACTTGACTTCTCTGATTAATTAAGTCCATTACCAAAGGAGATCACACAATTGTTTACTTAAATGAGTGTGAAGAAAATTCTGCATAATTCATATAGTAAAACACAGATTTTTAATCTATACTCTTAAGTTTGGAGCTGCTACAGATTCATCTCAACATATTATAATCTGTAAAAGATTATTGAGGAAACATTTTAACCAAAGAGAAGATGCAGCAAATATAAAGTTATATTGGATGGATTCATTATGTACCATATTATAACTCAGATTATAGTAATTTTAATTACAAATATTTAAATAATACAACTATCTAAAATTATTGTAATTTCAAATATATACATATCTTCATTGCAATCTAGGAAATTTATGATGAGTATGTCAAATGCATCATTGAGGAATGACAACAAAGACTAACTGCTTTGCTCACTTAGATATAGCAGCCAGAGGTAAAGTTGAAACACAAATTCTGGTTTCTTTAAGTCTTATGTTCTTCCATCACGAAATGACATTGTGTAATACAATCTAAAACCTTGGGAGGATCCTCCGGGGATCATCTTTGTTAGGCTTGTGCTTTCATGCAAACCTAACTATTTATAACTGATAGCTTCAAGAAGAGATCTGTGACCTTCCTTATTGCTTCATCTCCCAGTAGAAACCCTTTCCTTCAGTTCCAATTCATTTACTTATCTATGGCTCCCATTAGCTCTGAAGAACAATGAGAGAGAAAGTGTGAACAAGCACAAACATCCCTGAATGTATATTTTCTAATCAGCAGCATTGCCTTTATTCATTTCTCTGAGTCTAGCTATTTTTAAAAAGTCAAAATGTTAAAAAATTGATATGTTGTTTTTCTGATCATTGAATATTATGCTTTTCCTTTATAAAGTTATTAAATTCTTAGAGCAATTTTTATCAAATATAATTTCTACCTTGTAAATTGTTTTATATGTGGGTCTTTCTCATCATGAGTAAACATTAGTAGTTCCTTTTTCATAAGACCATAACTTTATTTTCTGAAATAAATTACAGTTTTATGGGATATTATTTTTCTGCCTTCCCTTCTTAAATAGTCTACATACTTAATATGGCAGCACACTAATAAAGTAATATTGAATGAAATCACTTACCACTTGTTACAACATGGATAAACATAGAGGGCATTATGATAAGTGATATGTCAGACACAGAAAGATAAATACTAGTATCATATATCACTTATGTATGGAATCTAAAAACAATAAAAAAATGAATAAAACAGAAACAGATTCATAGAGAACAAGCTGATGTTTGCTAAAGGCTGTGGGACATAAGTGAAAAAAATAATTTCATGAATTCTATGGAAAATTGTATTGGATACTGATCAATACATGTTTATTTAAATATGAAAAATATAGATAAGATGATTAGGGTGATTTTTCAACTAATATTTTAAGCATTTTTTTGGTCTTTTTAGTGAATATATTTAATATAAAAATATTTTGCTGAAATTTATTTTTCTTTGTGTATTCATATCCTACCTAATAATAGAGTAATATGCAAATTGACCATACCTTCGCTACACCCACAAGCCACGCCCACCAGGAAACCTTGCAGGGACGCTGGGGGTCGGCCGAGCCCAAGGCCGGGAAAGCCTTGGACAGAGGCTTTCCCAGCCTTGGGCACCAGCGGGGAGCCTGCACAGATCGCAGGAAACCACTGGGGGTCGGCTCCTGCGATCCTTAGCAGGGAGGCTGGGTGCAGCAGAGCCCAAGGCCGGGAAAGCCTGGAGCGGAGGCTTTCCCTGGCCTTGGGCACCAGCAGGGAGCCTGCAGGGATCGCAGACAACCACCGGGGTTGGCTCCTGTGACCCTTAGCAGGGACGTTGGGGTGCAGCAGAGCCCAAGGCCGCTGCCCGGGGCCAAGCCCCGACCCTGAAAGAAGGCAGAAGGCGGTGGCCACAGCCAAGGCCTGGGTCCCCGGTGCCGGCAGAAAACTGGTGCAGGCAGCCAGGTGAATGAAGGTCTATTGCACGAATCTTCGTGCAAACGGGCTACTAGTTAATAATATAATGATATATATGCATAATAATGACAGGATTTAAGAGATTTATTCTTTATTCACAAAAACTTTTCAGATGATGAAAATTACGTTTTCTTTCTGTTTCTTTCCTCTTATTGGTAAATTGCAAATATATATATATGTGTGTGTGTGTGTGTGTGTGTGTGTGTGTGTGTGTATATATATATATTATATATAATTATTACAATAAAGATACCTAACTCTCATCAGCTTAACCATTTGAATGGAATTGGCGTGCTTAAGAGTGGGACAACCTTATATTATTCACCTTCTGCTATGATGAAAATGAATTACACAGACTAAAAAATGATTAAAAAACCAAACAAACCCAGATCTAAATTCCAGATTAAGGAATTACAAAGGATAGAGGAACAAAGTAAATTGTGCAAGAAGAAAACACTGAACTATGGAATACTTAATTATAATTGGCCTGGTCACTACAAAAAAAATCACTGGCAACAATATCTTTCATGAACTGTTAATATGAACAAGGGTAGCAGAACATCACCTGTTTTCCATGACTACAGCATAACTAGAGTACAGGGAATATCACAAACTTTAAAGTACTTTTAGTGAATGGGGAAATCAGTCACACAGTAACTTTCTGAACTGATTTAAAACCTTTCAAATAGTTAGTTTAGGATTGACCACAATAGAGGAGACTCTGTCAGGTTCCTCATAGAGAAGACACACAGATCTTATCAAAGAGGGTTCACACCAGAAAGGGAAAGTGCAGCCTGAATTAGAAATTCTTGATAAGAGGTGTAAACCCTGGAGGATCACTGCACTCGATATTGGAGAAACAAAATAAAAGGACTTGGAAATTGTGTGGAAACAAATGTAGCGGTTTGGGGATGTGTCCTACCTGGGAATGTAAAGGCAAATTGTATGGGAGGCTATCCTTTAAAGGACTGAAGGGAACAGAAAGAAAGGAAGCTCTACAGAATCTCAGCAACCATCACAGAGAAAGAAGGCACTGGCTCCTCCAAAGTCTCATTTATGGAGAAACTTTTATGGGGAAAATAAAGCTTAAACTAGAAAGGAGAGTAAACAGTGTGATGTTAAAAGATTTGCTGAGTATAAAACATTAATCATTTAATGTCAAATTGGGTAAAAATACTCTGACTTTTGTCTTCTTATCCACTCTTTTAATTATTATGAGTTTCGTCCTGCAGTCACAATACATGAAGCCAGAAGTCTGAACTAGTTTAAGGGTCTGTGCCACTGAAAAAAGTATTTGAAGGATCTCTTCCAATAAACTGGGCTTGTTTTCTGTAATCCTCCCAGGTTTGTAATGCAACCTATTGACCCTTGAATCCTCCTCTTTTATGAAGGGAAACTCTCATAATATACTGAGAACAGTGCATAAGAAAGCAAAAGTTAAGTGTCTTTACCCAATTTGAATTGAGGGATCATTGTCACCCTCAGTAATTCTGTTAACATTCCATTTTGTACTCTGCTTTATAGTTTTTTAAATTATTTTTAAATGTAATGTATGTATGTTGTCTTATGGTACCTTTGTTAGAAAATGTGGTTATTAACATGTAATCATAGATAAAAAATTTAAAACTGTATTTTATAACTTTATTTGTACTTATAATTAGTTGAGTAAACCTTATTTGGGTCCTGTTAACCCACAATAAAAAGCTTAGCCTGTAATAAAAAGTTAAAGGCATTTACTTGAGCAAATGAGGGATTGCAGTCGGAAGGTGTAGATGAAGGCAGCAAACACGAGCTGTGCTCTAAAGGGAACAGAGAAAGGCAGGGTTTACAAGAGCTGTTCTCAGTTAGGTTCTTCATGTAAATGAGGCCTTATGGGCTGTGTCAGCTGGGATGGCTAGGCCCATTGGGCAAGAGGAGGATGCAGGTTGTTGAAAGGGATGAGTTGCTTTCAAGATAAAGCAGGCAGAAGATGAGGAGCAAATAAAGTTCATATATGTCCATGTATCAATCATTGATCCAGGATGTTTGCAGTTCAGCCTTGAGCTGAGTTCATCAATAGGTCAGCAACTTAACCACAGTTCCAAGAACTGAGACATGAAACTTGCATAAGTCACATTTCTCAGTGGCCTCCTGACTCCATTTTAAGTGATTCTCTTACTAGTGGTTATTGCATTTTATTTTCTCCATTATGAGCCCTAAGATGATTATTTCTATACTAGTGACCCAGTGCCCAGATTCATGCACATTGAAAGGAAGTTAATTAGAAGGTGGCCGGCGGGATGGAATGGGGACAGACGATCCGGCCACACCCTGGAGTCAACCTCCCACGGTCCCTCCCCTGCAAGCCGTACCTGGGGTGGCGCCGTGGTTTGAAGGGCATTTGCAGAATGAGTGGGGTCCCTCAGCCTCTTGCACTGAGGGCATTGGGCCAAAACCAACTCTCTGACTCCCCGGAGGGGTCCCAGAGTGCGAGAGGGCATCCTGCAAAGTTGCTGTCGTACAGGGTGTGGAACACAAGCAAATAGGCAGTAAACCAGATTTGGGCCGACAGTGCCCCAGCAGCAACATAACCCACAGCCGAAGGTGGATTCGTGTGGCCCCGTGAGGAATTGGGCTCCCTCCTCTCTGGTTTCGGGTTGTGTCACTGAGGACCACAGCTGCCAAGTCATTGCAGCTTGGCAGCTCCTGCATTGAACGCCTGCCCCCTGGTGGTCAGTGCATGTCATAGCAACTGATCGGATGGTCGGACATTTAGTATATTAGACATATGTGTGTGTGTGTGTGTGTGTATTATGCTAAGTAAGTTTTTGTGGGTAACTGAATTGTGAATTGATGAATTCAAGTATTTGAAATGCAAAAATCCTTTCTGATCATATAATTCTCTATTTAAACTTTACATAGTTTGGAAACTAACTGGAAAATATGTCTTCTATAAAAAGGAATTATTAGAATTTTGGATCAATTCTAAAATAAAATATAATTCCTTGAGTTTTTTTTAATTGAATGCAATATGAAGGCAGCAAATGTGTTTAGAAATCTTATTTTTTTTTATTTATACTAAATAAAATCTTTCATATCAATGTAATTTAAAGCAATAAGTTGTACTTCATAGCATGTTTATTCTTGAAAGCACTTAAGACTAAAGGTTCTTTTTTTATCTTTAAAACATCCTTTTCCTGTTTTTTTTGTGTATATACTTGTATGTGTGTGCAAAGCACATACTCTTGAGCACATATTGCTCTTTCTTGCATCTTATATCCTTAACATCTTCCTTCTTCCTTAACATCCTTAGATAATGTGTCAGTTTACATTCCCATTAAAACTGAATGGGAATGCCTTTTTCTCCATATCCTGTCCAACACTTATGTCTTATTTGATTGATAATAGCCATTCTGAAAGGTGTGAGGAAGTATCTCATTGTGGTTTTGATTTGCATTTCCCTTAATAGCTAATAAAGTTTATCATCTTTTCTGTTGAGCATCTATTATCTGTTGGCCATTTATATGTCTTTTTGAGGAAAGTGTCTGTTCAGGTCTTCTGCCCATTTTTTATTTAGATTGTGTGTGTGTGTGTGTGTGTGTGTGTGTGTGTGTGTGTGTTGTTGTTGTTGAGTTGTATGAGTTCTTTCTGTATTTTGGATAATAACCCCATGTTGGAGCTGTATGTAGTCCCATTCACGTATTTTTGCTTTAATTTCTTTTGTCCTAAGTGTCTTGATGGATGAGTGGATAAAGAAGATGTAGTACATATATATCCTATATAATAAAAGTAATATGCAAATCAACTGAATGGTGGAATGACCAGTCGCTATGATGCACACTGCCGTGAGGAACCGCCTGATTTGCACCCCCAATGGCCCACAGCCCCTCCCCCTGGCCGGCCCACCCCCGATTGGCCAACCCCACCCGGGGCCCAGGCGTTGAGCATCTGCCTCCCCTCCGCTTGGTCTCCGCAGGCCGAGGCCACTCCAGCAGGTGAGCTGTGCCCACATCTACAGCGCCCTGGACCAGACAGCCCGCAAGATCAACCTGGCCAAGTTCACCCACGGGCAAGTGCTCCACACTCATCGTGACTGAGCTGGTGGCTCAGGGCCTGGACATCCCACTGCTGGACAACATCAACTTCAGCTTCCCGGGCGAGGGCAAGCTCTTCCTGCCCCACGTGGGTCGTGTGGCCGGGCTGGCCGAAGTGGCACACCTACTCTTTGATGGCCGCAGATGAGGTCCCCAACCTGCTGGACCTGCACCTGTTCCTGGGTCATGCCTCCACCTTTGCCCGCCTCCAGGAGGAGCCCTCGGGTGCAGTCGGAGTGGACGGCGTGCTGGGCCGGGTGCCACAGAGCGTGGTGGACACGAGGACCGCGGCCTGAGGAACACCCTGGAGGCGTCGCTGCAGCTGCGGGGCCTGGGCTGCGGGCGGAAAACACCCAGCAGCAGTATGTGCGCTGGAGGCCAGTGTCCTCCATCAAGCGGGTCAAGGAGCTGGACTTCGCGGGCCTGGGCCTGCACCCCCTCTTCAGCTTGAGCTTCGAGGAGGAGGAGCTGCAGCAGCTGAGGCTGGTGGACAGCATCAAGCAGTACCACTGGCGGGCGGCCATCTTTGAGATCAAAGCCTCCAGCCGGGACCTGAGCAGCCAGCTGATGTGGCCAAGCGGCTGAAGGACTGCAAGGCCATGGCCAGCTTCCAGCAGGGCCGGCAGGAGTGGCAGGAGGGCCTGGCTGGCCCAGCCCCAAGCTGCCCAGGGTGGCAGGCAGAGCAGCCTTGAAAGGAGGAGGAGGGGGAGGGGAAAGGGGGGAGTGGGGAGGGGGGAGGATGTCTTCACAGAGGCTGTGGGCCTCTAGCCCATGCAGCCAGGACCTGAGCGGGGAGCCACGAGGTAGAAGGAGGAGGCCCGGCCGCTGGACCAGGATTTCTATGCCCCCTATCGGCCCAAGGACTTCGACAGTGAACGGGGCCTGAGCGTTGGTGGGGACAGGGGTGCCTTTGAGCAGCAGGTGCCTGGCGCTGTCCTGGACCTGATGGGGGACGAGACCCAGAACCTAACCAGGCGCTGGCAGCAGCTCAAGTGGGACCAGAAGAAGTGGTTTCTGGGACCGTCAGGACAGGAGGACAAGAAGAAGATCAAGACAGAGAGTGGTCGCTACATCAGCAGCTCCTCCAAGCGGGGCCTCTACCAGAAGTGGAAGCAGAAACAGAAAATTGCCATAAGCTCAACGCCTGAGCCCCAGTGGGCCGCCTGTCGGAGGCGTTGTTTGGGCCGGATTCAGTCAGGGCATGTGCAGGAGGCAACCGATTGATGTGTCTTCCTCTCATTCATGTTTCTCTCTCTCGCCTTCAATGACAAATGTCCTCAGGTGAGGATTAACAGCAACAACAAAAAATGCATATATACATAAATACATGAATATTGGGGGGCTAGGGGATGGGGCCCCACAGGTGCACGAATGTCATGCACTGGACCTCTAGTATGTGTGTGTATACTCAGCCATAAAAAGCATGAAATATTTCCATTTGTGAAAACATTAATGGGTCTTGGGTCTTGATAGTATCATGCTAAGTGAAATAAGTCACAGGGAAAGGACAAGAACCATATGATTTCACGCATGTGGGATATAAAACAGAAAACAACAAGCAAACAAACTCATTGACACAGACAATAGAATTGTGGTTACCAAGGTGTAAGGGTGTTGGGGGAAGGATGCATAAAGTAAAGGGGGTCAAATATATGGTGACAGAAGAGACTAGACTTTGGATAGTCTTTTCATTTGTAAAATTATTATATATAATTGAAAAGTACCTATTAACATTTCTAAAAATAATTATCTATATTTTAATGTGTCTGAATTCCTATCATTCATAATTTCATTAGTCTTGAATTCAGTAAAAAAAAATGAGCAAAACTAAATATAATTAAGTTCATCAGTAATTTCAGTAACGATTGGTGGAAAATACCTTTGGGATGTGAAATATGTCCTGAAAATCATAAAACACAGGAAGAATATAATTATATACAACTCATTATACTCCTTGAAATTTAACCATGAAGAAACAATAAACTTCAATTTCTACTTTATTTACTTAAAGTTTCTTTTTTCAGATCATTTTAAAAGAAACATTTTAGTGAGAAATGGAACAGAGCTATAATTCTACTCATTTACTTTTTGTTGATCACATAATATACAGTTTTTTTAAACTGTCTTCTGAAATTGCAAAAATCAGTTTTCTATTACTTGCTTAAGGGTTGTTTTTTAGTATACAATCTTGCATACATTTACCTTTTAAATTTCAAAGTTTGAATGAATACAAAATACTTTCCATAGAAGAAATTACAATTCATTTAGGGCTAATTAATTACATGAAACATTTTTTATTTTTCTATATTTCCCAATTCTCATACAAATCATTGTTTATGTGAGCATATACTAGTATATCTAGTTTTTAAAAATGAAATGGCTGGGCAGTTTAATGTCAGTGGGTCTGGGTTTTGCTTCATATTTCAAAAATGGCTCCTTTTCATAGCAATAAATTACAGTTCTGTATAGGGATATAACCATACAGTGGCAATTATTAACATTTAAAGTGAATTTTCTTATATTAGTAGAGGAAAAACAAAGGAATGTAATCTACAAACCAATAACAGGCAGCACTAGTATATGTCATCAACTTCTTAAATTCATATTATTGGTAGTCAAAATGTTTACAGTGATGAATGAATATATTCATTGGTTGTTACTATTTTCATTGTACTAATGCTGAATTCATTAGATTCAAATCTTTTCATGTAGCATAAGGGTGTTAACTATGGAAAACGAAGCAAAAATTCCTAGAATTCAGCAGAGAAGCAGGAGGAATTTCAAAAACAATATAGAGATAGATTCTAGACTAGAATTAACTAAAAGAAGTGTGAGAATAATTAAGCCTCAGTGCTCCTGAGAGAGTTGGAAAGGCACAAAAGAAAAATCTTTCTTTTTGAATTTCACAGAATATTTAAAAGCAGGTAAACCCAGTTTTAGAAATTTACATTTGTCATTTAATTTGAACCAACACAGACACTTCTGTATGATGTACTTGCTGTTTGTGAATACGTTTGATGCATTGTCATTGTCGGTATAATTGTTGTTTTAATGTTATTTGTTTTTGTCCTTTGTGGAGGAAAGTACTTATGGATCAGATCATTAGTCTTAATCCTGCTTTATTCTTAGAAAAAAATAGACAGCAAATTTGGAATAACTTAAATTCAAGGAGATCTATATATCTTTATCTGCATCTGTATAATCTTATCTATATTATATCCATATCCCTATCTACATCTATATAGTGCATAGGCTTTCAGTCTGACCTTCCAAACTGTGAACTACTCTAGCATAAAGCCTGACCTTGTCATTCTGAGTCAGCTATATTGATTTTTCCCCCAAGAAGCAGTCATTCATGTGATTAAATTTTGGACTCTAGGTCTAGACTACCTGAATTTGAAATCTGAATCTGCCCCTAACAAGCTTAAACCCTGAGTATCTCTCTGATCTCTTTAGTGGCAATGACAGTATCTTCCTATAAGTTAGAAGAATTGAATGAATAAAAGCTCTTTGACTAAAACTGTGGTATGTTATTTGTTAAATATAATACAATAAATTAAAATACTTGATATTATTTTCCTAGTTTTAGCATGAATGACAAACTCTCATTGTTATGTGTGTAAAAATGTAGAAACATTTTGAATAAATATTGAAAAATATCTGAAAAGCACAGAAAATGAAATATCTCACTTGAGAAACCTCACTTTTATCAATGTTGTATATTTTAATACAAATATCATGATACTATTCTCTACCTTATTTTTCACCTACTAATATATCTCTAAGTGCATTTTGAATTGACACAAATATGTTTTTCTAATTCTGCATAGTATTCTATCATATGGAAATGTCATAGTTTATTTACCCTATCCTCATTTAAACATAGTTTGGTTTCCAATATTTGATATTTTATACAATGCAGTAATACTCATTGGTTTGCCCTAGCCCGTTTGGCTCAGTGGGAAGAGTGTTGGCCTGTGGACTGAAGAGTCCGAGTTCAATTCTGGTCAAGGGCATGTACCCCGGTTGCAGGATTAATCCCCGTCCCTGGTCAGGGTGTGTGTGAAGGCCACCAATCAATGTGTCTCTCTGTCTCTCCTCATCCCTTCCACTTTCTCTAAAAAACCAATGGAAAAATATCATCAGGTGGTGGTCATATATATATATATATATATATATATATATGTATATATATATATATATATGTATATATATATATATACACACACACACACACACATATGTATATATATAGATATATATACACACACACACACTAATAAATGTAAATAAAGTATTTACATATTTAAATTATAGATATTATGTATTGCACTGTAACATCAGCAAGAAATATTTAAGGATATCTTTCTACTATAAGTCAAGCATTGAAAGGTAAACAGCTATCCCACCATTGCAACTCCATTCTCTTGAGAAGAGTGTGCCATTAATGGGTGTGAGCATCAGGTTAATTATGTGGCTAAACTACCAGCTTAGGTAGGCCAACTACACCAATAAATAGGTCTGTATAGTTCAAAGAATCTATATCTGTTCAATTTGTAGCATTGCTAGTGGGAGTCTCTTCAGCTGTTTCATTGATGACTAGGTTACTTAAAAATTGGAAGGCATTTCATTACAGAATGCAATAGATGCCAACTTTTTGAAACATTTAAAACAGCAGAAGCATAGCTTAAAGGCAGAGAAAAAAATGAATACATTAAAGTTTTTCCTTTCATTTTGTTCAATTTGTTAGAATATCTTTCCAATTTTTTGAAGAAGTAATTAATATGCCTTAAATGAAGGGATTTAGACAGGGTACTTCTGGAACTTGGTGTATCATCATAAGCTTAAATTATTATGAGGCAATTATTTATGTTTAGAGTTTAATACTGTTTCCTATATTTGACTTTTTAATAGCCTATACACATCAAGTTATAAAGACATTATTTATGACTTATAAACTAAAACTAATTTATATTTTCCAGCTTCAATATTTCTTTTATGACAAACACATCATAGGGTGAATACATATATTGTTAAAGCCACATTGGATTTTTGCCAAAATCAGAGTTTTGTACAACAAAATAAATTATAATACATTAACCCTAGGTAATATGTTTTGTACATATGTGAATTCAAAGAACAAAAATAACAAATTAAGCAATGAAGTCCAGAGAGCAGTTCTTATGTTTGCTATTACAATAGTTCAGTCCCGACAGTTAATATAGCTGGTGAGGGGGGCGGGGGGGAGAATTTTTTTAAAATTATATATGATGAGTATCTGATGCTCTTTTTGATATTAAGAAAAGTACTCAAAAAGTGAATCAGGAAACATATTGAATTTTGGGGTTAAAACCAGGTGCTTCCTCTAATAAAATTTTACAAATTGCAATTTTGCTAGCCCCAGTATTTTAGTCAGTTTTAAAGATATAGTTCTAAATTATAGTTATATTTCATAAAATGTTTATATAATAGACTTACTATTATCACTTTAAATTAGTAGTTTTTAAAGTTCTGTCTTTATTTCTAACACGGTAAATATCTATAGGTATAAATCAAGTAAATAAAAAGTTTTGTTCTTCAATATGTTGTACTACTCTAATAGGGTCTTAAAATTTAAAAAGTTTGATAACCACTGATTTAAAAAGTAAAGTTCCACAACAACTACTTAGTCAACTAATTCATTTAAGCTCTTCTTAAGGATCATTAGTTTTTTTAAAACAATTGTGATTTAAATTATTGCTAAAATAGATTTGGGGTTGGGAGCTCTAAATGTGAAATAATGAACCATATGAAAATTCTGTCATCATTATCAGTATTACTACCATGCTATTTTGAATACCATGGCCTTGTATAATTTCATATTAGGTAGTGTGATTCCTCAAACTTGGTTCTTCTTCTATATGTAGTCTTATAATTTTTTAAAATTTACTTTATAGTTGAAAGTATTATAGATATTCCCTTTGACCCTGCTACCGCCCCACCCCAGGCCTCTTTTCTTTTTTTTCTGTACAGAAGTGTTTTAGTTTGATGTACTCCTACGTATTTATTTTTAAGTTTGTTGCTTGTGCTTTAGACATCATATCCTGGAGGCTGCTTTCTTGATGTTTATAGCAGTTTCCTTTGTTTCATTTGGAACCTTGTACTACATAATACAACAATACAAATAGAATTATATAGATACTGACAATAGTGTTATATAAATTCCTATTTTCACATGTTTGTTTTATTAAAAGAAATATTTATAAAAAGATGCTCTCTACTTTGTTGCCAGGGAGTAAGACTTCTTTTTTACAAATTGCAACAATACTCAACAGAGATAGAGAGGCTGGAAAGAGTGTTTAGTTCATTCTTTTGTTTTCCATGTTCTTTTAAAAAATATTTTCAATACTTCTAAAAAGATTCTATTTTTTTTAGAGTAAGACTAACTTATATTTTATAAATTATATAAAGGCTCCTCTGCGGGCAGTTGAATTATGCAGCACATCTTTCTACTTTATTGCAGGTTGTAGGCTGGCCAGCTCCATAACCTCCTCTATTCCTTTGTAGTAAATGTAGATTTACTGTTTAATATTTATTGTTCAAACTCTACTTCATACTGTGGCTTCTTGCTATAAACATATGAAAAATAGTTCTTATGCATAGTTAAGTAAATACTCTATTACTCTGTAAATAAAAGTAATCATAGTTAGCTCGTTTAAATCTTGAGATGTTTTTATTAATAGTGGAAATTGGGATATAATTCAAATATTTTATTAACAGCAGTTTTTCAAATAAAATAATATATTTGTGAAAACAGCTTCTGAAAGACAAAAATTCATTTAACAATAGCACACAATTACTTGTATTGTAAGCATTTCTGTTACATTATATGTCAGGTTTTCTAATGATAACATTTTTGAGGATCACAGCAATATGAAATAAGAGCTATATTTTAGAGCTAATATAAATGTTGCTGAAATGTTATTAAAGATAAGTTTTTAATTGGAGATATATGTCGGTGTTTCACCTTTTAAGTAAAGTACACTACTAGTATACCAGTTCAATGAATTATTTATTGAATTGATTGAGGTAACACTGGTTAACAACATTATATGGATTTCAGGTGCACAATACTATCTTTTTAAATGAAGTGCTAAAATAAAATGTATAGGATAATGAATATATAAAACAGATGGTCCTGTCTGTCTTTTTGTATTTTATATCTTTAATGGATTCATGCACTATCAATCCATTTAAATTACAGAGGGGGTAACCATTAAATAGTTTTCCATTCTTCTTCACTAAGGATAGTTAAAGATGCTTAATAAAATTTGCTAATTTTGTAATGCCAATCCCCCCAAAATAATGTATCAGGAGGGAGTATTTCTGCTTCATTCCTTTTGTTTCCAGACAGCATCTAATGAGCTGGAATGATCATAATTGGCAGAGTACAATGCATTGCAAACATGTTGCTAAGGGAATTCTCGAAATGTCAAAAAATGTACCTTCTGCCTGGGAAATCAAGTAAGCCAGTGGAACTTGTATTAAAATAGAAATAGTTAAAACTTGATGTAATCATGCTTTTTTCAAATGATGAAAACAAAATAGCCTTGTCAGAAAGATAAAACTTTGCATTACACTATTTCATAACTACTTATGTTATATGCAATGATCAAAGTGATATTTTACTAGGCAAAACAGCATTCATCATTTATGTAATTTAAACCAACACAATTTCTAACAAATATCTTACATTTCCTTTTTAAAATATAGAATCAATAGTATATAATAAACGCCTAATATGCTAAGTGTCCGGTCATCCAGTTGTCCATTCAACCAATCAAAGCATAATATGCTAATGATATGCTAAGGCCACTCAACGGCTTGCTATGACATGCACTGACCACCAGGGGACAGACAGTTGACTGGTAGGTTAGCTTGCTGCTGGGGTCCGGCCAATGGTGACTGAGTAGATAGGCCGGACATGCCCTGGAGCCCTCCTGTGGTCCCTCGCCAGCTGCCAACCTCCCGCATTTTTCCCTGGCCCTGATCGTGCACCAGTGGGGTCCCTCAGCCTGGCCTGCGCCCTCTTGCAATCTGGGACCCATTGGGGGATGTCAGAGAGCTGGTTTCAGCCAGATCCTACAGATCAGGCTGAGGGACCCCACTGGTGAAAACATAAAATAATTGAATATATCAAGTTGCCTTTAAGTCATCAAAATTATAATATTGGTTTTAAATTTTTATTGTACCTATTCTATATTCTTTCTAGTTAAAAATCAGAAAATAACAATTTTTAAAACTTTGCAATCAAGTGAAAATAAAATCTTTGTGATACACATTTTAAATATTTCTTGTCAAAATGTGTCCAAGAATATCTCATTTTTACATACTCAATATTGATTTAATCATGATTCATATTAGTAAAATCATGTGTTTTTGGTGAAGGCAAATCTCTAGACAAAAGTATAATTTTCTATTTGTGAACATTATTTTTTCAAATGTTAAACACCTCGAGTACCTGTTATCTTTGCAAGTTATAGCAACACCAGGTAAGGTTCAAAGTATCTCTTGATTATTCCTCTCTTCTTATTTTTTGATACACCTCATTAACTGATTCATTCTTTAGCATTCTTTAAGTAGAACTAGTTGTAATCATTTACTAGCACCTTATTGCATAGTGATTACTTTTAACAATAATGGCTATTGAGAGAGTGAGAGTGAGTGAGGGAGCAAAAGGAGAGTGTGTGGACGTGTGGGGCGTGTGTGTGAGTGAGGGAGTTATATTCTGCAGGAATTTTTGGTGGCTGGAGGACTAGGCTCCCCTAGTTGGGAAGCCTCTGCTACTACTACTGCTGCAATCTCCACCGGGGTGGCTCGCTCTGCCACAGAGACCATGCCATTTTAAAGGGGAGAGCTGCAGTGACTGGGAGCCTATCCTCACCTCCTCCCAGGGTGCCCTCAGAAACCACCCTGGACCCTATAGCCACACCAGCCAGGGACCTGCTGCCTCAGCTGCGAACCCACAAACACTGAGACTTCAGCCTCCCCAACCACGGGCTCCTGAACAGTTTTCCGGGGGGCGCGGGGGGGAGACAAAATGGCAGCTGAATAGGCAGACATGTCCTGCATCTTCTCCTGGAGCAGATAGAAGAAACAACTAAATCGAATAACATCCACCCAGAATTGGCAAATTAAACATGGCTGGTGAGATGATCTGTGGCCAGGAAAGACAGAGCACACCTGGAGAATGAGAGTGAGCCACATAACCAGAGACCCTGAGAGGAACAAAAGTGGGGAAACAAAGAAACAGCCCTCATAGGAAAGAAAAGGAGGAGTCACCAAAAAAGGAAGTAAACGAAATGGAGACAAGCAATTTGTCAGAGAAATAATTCAGAGCAATGATCATAAGGATGCTGAAAAGGATAGAAGACAAATTCAACAACATGTGTAAGAATCAAGAGGAAATGAAGAAGAATAAAGAAGAAATGAAGAATGACATCATTGCAATAAAGAACAATATAAAGCATCAACAATAGAACAGAAGAATCTGAGGACTGCATCAGCGAGCTAGAAGACAAGGTAGGAAAAAACACCCAAGCAGAGCAGCAACTGGGGGGAAAAAAACACGTAAAAAGCGGGAGAAGAACCTAAGGGAGCTTTGGGACAACATGAAACAAAACAACATCCACATAATAGGGGTACTAGGAGGAGAGGAAGTGGAACAAAGAATAGAAAACTTGTTTGAAGAAATAATGACAGAAAACTTCCCTGATACTGGGAAGAAAAAACTCACACAAGCTGAAGAAGCACACAGAGTCCCAAACAAGATGAACCCCAAAAGACCGACAGCAAGACACATCATAATTAAATTGGCAAACCCCAACAACAAAGTAAGAATCTTAAAGGATGACAGAGAGAGAAAGTTACCTATAAGGGATCTCCCATCAGACTATTGACTGATTTCTCAACAGAAGCACATCAGGCCAGAAGGGAATGGAATGAAATCTACAAAGTGATGCAAAGCAAGGGACTGAATCTAAGAATACCATACCCAGCAAGACTATCATTCAAAATTGAAGGTGAAATAAGGAGTTTCATAGACAAAAAAGGGCAAAGGGAATTTATTAGCACCAAACCAGCAATGCGAGAAATGCTAAAGGGTCTGCTGTAAAAAAAAAAAAAAAAAAAAAAAGAAAAGAAAGAAAGAAATAGGAAGCGAAGAAGGAACACAGGCATAAAGAATAAAAATGGTGACAAACAAGTACCTGTCAACAATAACCTTAAATGTAAATGGATTAAATGTTCTAGTAAAAAACATAGGGTAGCTGAACGGATTAGAAAACATGACCAATACATCTGCTGTTTACAAGAGACCCACCTCAGAACAAAGGACTCACACAGGCTGATAGTGAAGGGCTGGAAAAAAAAAATTTTTAGGTGAATGGAAACAAAAAAAAGGCTGGGTAGCAATACTTATAAGTGACAAAATAGGCCTCAAAGTGAAGGCCATACCAAGAGATAAGGAAGGCCACTTCATAATACTAAAGGGAACAATTCAACAAAGAGCATATAACTCTGGTAAACATATATGCACCCAATTCAGGAGCACCCAAATTTGCAAACCCAGGGGCAGGATTGTAGAATCCTGTGACAAGTTAGAGTTCACCTTTGTGGCCTCCACATATGGTAAGAGACAGATTTACTATACATAGTAAGCATTGATTATTTAAAATGAATTACTCATAGATGCACTACTGATAAGTAATACTTTTTCTTCTACATCATTAGTGTGATCACAGCTTTTGTAAAATTTTCTTTCTCTTGATCCAGATAATTGTCAGTTTTTCTTATAATTTAAAGGCTACTCAGTGAATATTCATGGTAGAGAAAAGCAAATTCTTTTGTTTATGGTATTTAAAAATAATGGAGAAAAAGTTAATGAAGACAAAGTTCACCTGAATGTGATCAGTGCCCTTATAAGAGATATTATAGAGAAACTAGAGGTCCAGTGCACAAGGTGGGGTCCCTCGGCCTAGTTGGTGATCAGAGTCGATTGGGGCCATCTTGCCCAGTACCAATTGGGGCTGATCAGGGCCAGCCGGCTGGGGGGAGGGACCATGGGAGGTTGGATGACTATGGGAGGTTGGCTGTGGGAGTGTAACGTCCACCAATGCGCCTGCGTTGAGCATCTTCCCCCTGTGGTCAGTGTATGTCATAGCAACTGGTGGACTGGTCATTTGGTCGTTTGGGCATTTGGTCGCTTAGGCTTTTATATATATACTAGAGGCCTGGTGCATGAAATTCGTGCATGGGGGGGGGCTGTCCCTCAGCCCAACCTGCATGCTCTCCAATCTGGGACGCCTTGAGGGATGTCCGACTGCCCGGTTAGGCCCGGCTCCCAACTGCTTGCCTGCCTGCCTTCCTGATTGCCCCTAACCGCTTCTGCCTGTCAGCCTGGTCACCCCCTAACTGCCCTCCCTGCAGACCTGGTCACCCCTAACTGCCCTCCCCTGCAGGTCAGGTCCCCCCCAACTGCTCTCCCCTGTAGGCCTGGGTCCCCCCCAACTGCCTTTCCCTGCAGGCCCGATCACCCCCAACTTTCCTCCTCTGGTGGCCTGGTCACCCCTAACAGCCCTCCCCTGCCGGCTTGATTGCCCTCAACTGCCCTCCCTTGCAGGCCTGGTCCCTCCCAACTGCTCTCCCCTGCTGGCCATCTTGTGGTGGCCATCTTGTGTCCACATGGGGGCAGCCATCTTTGACCACATGGGGGAAGCCATCTTGTGTGTTGGAGTGATGGTCAATTTGCATATTACTCTTTTATTAGATAGGATATAGATTCCCATACCCCTTTCATCATGTGAGGTAACCATGGGAACACAGCAGGCACTGAGGAAGCAAGGGCTCACCAGTCCTTCTTCCCAGCCTCTAGAAATGTGAGAAGTAAATGCCTGTTGTTTGTAAGCCACCCAGTATCTGTGATGTTTGTTATAGCAGCCCAAGTGGACTAAGACATTGTTTGTAACCATTTGATATATATTAATTCATGAACACATAGATGGTAGTTTTTTGAGATAGTGGGGTAACTACACATAAAACCTCTGGTTGGAAAAGAGGAAAACACAGATTTGGCATACAGTTGTACTTCTCAGGAAATTCATAGAAAACAATAAAGGGGCATTTTTTATAAAGCAAATTTAACATGATACTTCAACATAAGGAGCAGGAAAATTATTGCTCCTAATGGATTTTGATCTTTAATTATTTCTATAAGATATTATCTATCTTCTAATCTATAGCTTTATCTTAATAATTCTAACTTCCTCTTTATTTCAAAAGTCAGTTTTCTTCCAAATAAGACTATAGTCACAAAGCATTCTCAACATATTCATTATATAATTTAAATACCTATGGAAAATGAGTATATTCTGACATGAGAGACCTAGTTGAAATCTTCCAACCACCCATAAGCAAGGCATGGTAACTGTAAACAACAAATGACATATAAGAGTAAATAAAAGTATAATATGGTTACTTGTAACAGCTCTTGTAAGGATGGTGAGAGATCTAGATTGTGATGGAAAATAATAAGAGTTTTAGATTAAATGCTTTAGAAATTTTTTTTGAGTCAATAATGGAATTTTAGCCTTACCCGTTTTGGTTCAGTGCATAGAGCATCAGCCTGCAGACTGAAGGGTCCCTGGTTCTATTTCGGCCCAGGGTACATGCCTGAGTTGTGGGCTCGATCCCTAATAAGGGGAGTGCAGGAGGCAGCCGATCAATGATCATCTCTAATGATCATTTCTATCTCTCTTCCTCTCCCTTCCTCTCTGAAATCAATAAAAATATATTTAATTTTTTTAAATAATGGAATTTTAATTTTAGTATTAAACTTTATCATGCTTTCTATGAAAGCAAGTTATTATATATTCTGTTAAAGTCTAATTGTCCAAATTTGAGTAACTCTCTTGTTTTCACCAGATATAACCTTAGATTCAGTGAGTCTAAGAATAAGAAAATTCTAATAGAGATTTTATAAATATGTTTGTTTATATGATTTTTTAAATTTTATATTCTAATATCCAGATATATATGGCTGTTTTGTGTTTAAAAATTAAAATTAAAGTAATTACATTCTATGCAAACCAGTTTGTGCACTTTAAGCAAGAGGCAAGTTATACACTAATAAGAAAAAGCAATTAGTGCGATTGATAAATTAGGGAGAAAGCTACTTTAAGCTATTGACTCAAGACTAAATTTCTGTTGTCTTAAGCCACCAAGTGTGGAGCAATTTGTTACTGAAACCGCAGGAAATTAATACACCCCTTCTCCAGATGAGGAAATACGAGCAGAGCAGGTGTTCCATATCACTATCGAGAGCATTTATGCCATTTCATGTTTAACAGATTTCATTACATTATCTTAGAGAATTAGAAAACAATGTCAACATTTATAAACATGTATGTAATTATACCATTTAGAAGGTTTAAGATATAGAGATCTAAAAAATTGGTATTTTAATTCAGTAGTCAATAACTGCCTTTTTTTCAAGTCTTTTGAGGATTATTTTAAAAGATTATGAATATTTAAAACTAGAAAATTTTACCTAGAAAATCAAAAGGGGACTGCTGCTCAAATTATAACCAATATTTTAATGAACATCTTTCCATATAATTTTCTATAAATAATATAATTTGTATAAATTAGATATAAAAATGCTGTTTATCAAACATGTGTAATGGACATTTTTCGCATATAGGCTTTGTCTATTTCATGTCAGTTAATAGAGATGCATGTCATTCTTTAAGCAATTTTCTTTGGTAAGGATATACATAATTTATTTTAAGAATATATTATTGATTGATTTTTAGAGGCTTTCCAAGAGTCTGCTCTGAAACAATGCTGCAGGATGCATCTTTACACATAAAATATTTAGGCTCCAAATTGTTACTTTTAGTCAAATAAAATATGTGGAGCAGAACATTCAAAGGCATGTGGATCTCAGTAAATTACAGCACCTGGCCTTAAGGAGTATTTCTGTGTTGTTCTGGCAGATAATGATAATAAAAAAGTAAACCAACATAAGTTATTCTACAAATTCGGTGCGTACTTGAGGAATGAAATTATAGAAAAAGACTGGAATTTCTTTTAAAATGGAATTTGGGGAAGCAATCTATTGTAATTTCTTAATGAAAGGAAATTATTCTAGCTCTTTGGGATCTATTCACTGTTTTTTTGTTGTTGTTTTATTACTGCCTGGTGAAGTTGGAGCATACACATGCTAGCAATGCTAACAGTGTGGGAATAAGCATATAGAGTTTGGTGCAGGGCAGAAGAGAAAGCAGAAGTGATGCTCTGGTGAAATAGTAGTTTGGGAGTCATCCTATAGATGGAATCTTTACAGTGCTGGGGGCAGTAACTGAATATTGGGCCTCCTGGGCTGCTTCGGTATTTACTCCTCTTTTCACTTCTCTGGGTCTTTGTGTTTTACTTTCTAAGAAATTTCCTCAACTTTAGCTTCCTTTTGGCTGATTTTTTTTGTTCATTTTTGCTCTATTGATTTACTTTTCAAAAGCTCCCTTTAGGTTGAACGTATTTAACCTCTTTGCTCTTTTAAAATTGACAAAAGAAGAGCTTTGAATATTCAGTTTTGTTTTCCAATGTAATATGTATATTCTTCAGCTTTTTATTTTATTTTAATTAAATGTATTGGGGTGACATTGGTTAATAAGATTATGTAAGTATCAATTCTACATTTCTATGATACATGATCTGTGTATTGTATTGTGCGCCCACCACCCAAAACCATCTTCCATCACCATATATTTGGCTCCCTTTACCCTTTTTACCCCACCAACCACTTCTTTATGGTAACCACCATACTATGTCTGTATCTATGAGTTTCAGTTTTATGTCCCACATATGAGTGAAATCATATGGTTCTTAGCTTTTTTTGACTGAATTATTTCACTTAACATAATATTGTCAAGGTCCATCCATGCTGTTGCTAATAGCAGTATTTCATATTTTCTTATGGCTGAGTGGTATTCCATTGTCTATATGTACTACATCTTCTTTATCCAATCATCTATCAAAGAACATTTTGGTTGTTTCTGTGTGTTGGCCACCATGAATAATGCTGGAATGAATATAGGGGTTCATATATCTTTGCAAATAAATGTTTTCAAGTTTTTTAGATAGATACCCAGAAGAAGGGTGCTGGGTCATATGGTAACTTTATTCTTAATTTTTTGAGGAACCTCAAATGCTGTTTTCCATAGTGGCTCTACCCTTTTATATATCTACCAGCAGTGAATAAGGGTCCTTTTTCTCTACAACCTCTCAAACACATACTATTACTTGTCTTGTTATTCTAATAGGTATGAGATGGCATCTCATTGTAGTTTTGATTTTCATTTCCCTAATAACTACTGAAGTTGAGAATGTTTTCATATATCTGTTGGCCATTTGTATGTCTTCTTGCGAGAAGTGTCTGTTCAGGTCTTCTGCAAATTTTTTATTGGATTGTTTGCATGTTTGGTGTATTGTATGAGTTCTGTTTTTTAAAATTTTATGTATTGATTTTAGAGAAAGACAGGAAGGGGCGGATGGAGGGGGAGGGAGGGAGGGAGGGAGAGAGAGAGAGAGAGAGAGAGAGAGAGAGAGAGAGCGCGCGCGCCATCAGCTTATTGCTCCACTTACTTATGTGTTCATTGGTAGATTCCTGTATGCGTCCTGACCTGGATTTGAACCTACAACCTTGGCATATCAGGACAATGCTCTAAGGCATTACCCTTACCCAGAAGTTTTGACTTCAGGTCAAAGACATTAGTACATTATTAAACTGTTTTTTAAGTGTTTTTCCCTAAGGCAGTGGTCGGCAAACTCATTAGTCAACAGAGTGACAAACTGCTCTAACTAACTGAGCTCCCCAGTACGGGCCCTGTGTAAATTCTTTATATATTTTGGATATTAACCCCTTTCAGAGCTGCTTTTTGCAAATATCTTCTCCCATTCAGTTGGCAGCCTTTCTGTTTTGTTGGTGGTTTCTTTTGCTGTATAGGAGCTTTTTAATTTGATACAGTTCCATTCATTTACTTTTGCCATTGCTTCCCTTGCCTTTGGGGTCGAATTTATAAAATTCTCTCTAAGCCTAAGTTCCATAAATTTAGTACCTATGTTTTCTTCTATGTAATTTATTGTTTCAGATTGTATAGTAGGTCTTTGATACATTTTGAAATAATTTTGTACATTGGAACAAACTGTAGTCTAGTTTCATTCTTTTGAATGTGGCTTTCCAATTTACCCAGAACCATATGTTGAAAAGGTTTTCTTTTCTCCACTGTATGCTTTTGATGCTTTAGTCAAAAATTATTTGCCCACATACATGTGGTTTTATTTCTGGATTCTCAATTATGTTCCATTGATCTATGTGCCTGTTTTTCTGCCAGTGCCATGCAGTTCTGATCATCATTGCTCTGTAGTATACTTTGAGTCGGGTAATGTGGCAGAAACATGTTTTTAAGAAGTTAACAATAAGAGATAAAAGTTTAGTTCATAGAGTAGAAATCCCAACATTTCAATTTAACCTTCTCCTCTGATTTGAGTTAAATTCTTTTTTTCTTTTTTTTAATTCTCACCTGAGGATACTTTTTTCTATTGATTTTGTTTCTTTTTTGAAAGAATGGAAGGAAGGGAGGAGGGGTGCGGGGGCCTGATGCGGCGGGGATCTCCCTTTTCCGTGGCCAGCACGGAGAGAGATGAAACTGGTTCTTGATAGAGGCGTCCAGGGATTGAGAAATAAAGAAATAAAGAGACACAGAAGTAGATGCAAGCTGGGTCCCAGGTGGGTCGCTGACTTCTTCTGCTGGAGAGACAGACGACTCCCTGAGCCACGCAGCACATTTATTTATACTCCCATATACAAGGGGGGTTCACTGGAAAACTTAAGATTAAAGGAGCTTGGGAGGGCCCAGGTGTATTTCATTTCCTCTTTTCCCGTGCTAGACTGGTTCCACATCTCAAAGCCCTCTTCCGGAATCTAGACAAAGGTAAGCCAGGAAATGACAACACCTCCGCACTCCTGGGGCAGGGGTGCAACTGACATGACTCTGTCAAATATCTTGGGCTTAATCAACAGCAAGCTAAAGAATGTCCATGTGTCTTCCCAGGGGGCCCTCTACAGAGGGGGAGAAAGAGAGAGAAATATAGATGTGAAAGAGACACATCAAATGGTTGCCTCCCGCACCATGCAGGGGATCGAGCCTGCAACTGAAGTACCTGCCCTTGACCGGGAATTGAATGCACGACCCTTTGGTCTATAGGCTGGCCCCTTAACTACTGAGCAAAACTGTCCAGAGCATCAAGCTAAATTCTTTAGTTGAAAAGCCAACTCATTGAAATCAAATATAATATTTTACTTCTGAGTATTTGTGAAGTACTTGGTTAAAGAGTGATAGGGAAAAATGAAGAAAGAAAAACTGTCATCTTTTTTTCATTCCCCAAAGTTGTTTCTTTTTAATAAACCAAGCAACTACAGATAATTTAAAGTTTAATATTTTTGACTATAGATTTAAATGTAATTACTTGCTTTTCTCTGTTCAAAGAATAGTTCTCGCTGTCCACATTTGCTTCAATACTGCATGGTTTGTATTAGCCTTTAGGGCAGCAGAATGAATTGTTGCAGGTTTTTTAATTAGCTATGGTTCTAAAAGTCAGACATTCAGAAGGCAGAATTCACTGTCAGAGTGAACATCTGATGAAAGCACAAATGCACTTGTAGAATAAATCTGTTGCTGTAGCAACCAGTCCTCATTCTCTACCAAAAGAGGAAAAAACAAACAGAAAAGAAATAAATTGCTTCAAGTTTCAATTTAGAGAGGTAAGTAACCCACATGGAATTATGGATAAAATCCTTAAAGTCAACATTTTAACCAATAATAAGTGATAGCAATTGATAGTAATTTTTGAATCAACCCATAAGAAATAGGACGTATAATTTCTAAGCTTCTGAAATTATGCACTTGGGGGCTAAAGAAATGTGCTTACTTTTGACAACCAGTTTATTTTTTCTTAATTTCTTTAAAATGTATCAAAAAATCTCATGAAAGCAATTTTCTCTGAGTATATCTGTTTCTTCCCTGGAGGTTCAGAGCCAGTCTCCACTGATGTTGTAGATTGATACATTTTCTTCTATATTCAAATACATTACATGAGCATCTTCTTGAGGATTAGAGAGAAATGGACCTTTTTTGAGTTATAGACAAGGTTCCTGGCTTCTAGTAACCCAATAAATCTAAGGAAGAGATCATTCATACAAACAAGTAAAATACATTGAAAGGGCAGAATAAAATGTGATTCTAATACAGTAAAAGGCATTAAAAATGAGCTGTAGGTCCAAGTACATTCTAGAGGGCACCACCTAAAAAGCACATATTTGGAATGAAGTGCCAGGGGAATATTATGTGAATTCTCCGTTGGTTTATAGGTATCTGGTATGTTTATCCTGATTAAACTAGGAAATGTCCAGAATGATGTGAAAATTTTAGAAATATCTGATGAAAAAGTCATGGCCTCCTGGAAGGAGAAAAATAGGTGTCTCTAAGCCTATTATCTGGTTTGGCAAAGGGCTTGAATGTGAGAATGAAAAATTATCTAGATGAATATAGGCTGAAGAGAACAGGAGGGATCAACCACCACAGTCCTTCCGTCTAAAACTCCTCCAAGAACAGTTGTAAAACCATCAAAATACCTTATCTTCTTCAGAAAAAGTAGCCTTTTTCTTTATCTTACTAGAATTTGCTACCTATATTTGCTACCTATATATAGCTCTACTAATCTGAAATTGATTTTAAAATTCACAAATTACATAAAGAATGATTTTTAAATGGCTGTGTCAGGGTTTTAATAGAGATAAAAATCACAATATAAAAATTCTTACAATGCGTATTTATATTTAGTGTTAGCATTGTCTCGGTATATTTTAGCTAAGATTGCCTAACAAAATAACACTTTAAAAATTATAATGTACTTTTGTTTGTGTAACTTAAGAAAATGAGAAGGAGCTATACTATATATTTAGTCATTTGGAAAAAATAGAAATTTCAAACGTGTATATCTACTCGGGTTTTTTTTTTTTTTTTTTTTTTTTTTTACTATGCTTGCTTGTTATCTATTACTAGAGGCCTGGTGCACAGATTTGGGGATCAGGCCGAAACCGGCTCTCTGACATTCCCCGAGGGGTCCCAGATTGCGAGAGGGCTGTTATTGGGTGATGTACCCCAGAATCGGACTCCCTCCTCTCTGGTTCCGGGTGCATCACCCGAGAACCACAGCTGCCAAGTCACTGCAGCTCAGCAGCTCCTGTGATAAGTGTCTGCCCCCTGGTGGTCAGTGCTCATCATAGCTACTGGTCAGATGGTTGGACTGTTGCTTAGACTTTTATATATATAAACTAGAGGCCCGGTGCACGAAATTCGTGCACGGAGGGGGAGCTGTCCCTCAGCCCAGCCTGTACCCTCTCCAATCTGGGACCCCGCGAGGGATGTCCGACTGCCCATTTAGGCCTGATCCCACTGGATCAGGCCTAAATGGGCAGTCGGTTATCCCTCTCACAAACCAGGACTGCTAGCTCCCAACTGCTTGCCTGCCTGCATTCCTGATTGCCCCTAACCGCTTCTGCCTGCCAGCCTGATCACCCCCTAACCACTCCGCTGCCAGCCTGATTGATGCCTAATTGCTCCCCTGCCAGCCTGTTTGCCCCCAACTTCCCTCCTCTGCCGGCCCGGTCACTCCTAACTGCCCTCCCCTGCAGGCCATCTTGTGGTGGCCATCTTGTGTCCACATGGGGGCAGGATCTTTGACCACATGGGGGCAGCCATATTGTGTGTTGGAGTGGTGGTCAATCTGCATATTAGATAGGATAGAGGCCTGGTGCAGAAGTGGGGGCCAGCTGGTTTTCCCTGAAGGGTGTCCCAGATAAGGGTGGGGATTCCCTTGGGGCATGGGGCAGCCTGAGCAAGGGGCCTGTGGTGGTTTGCAGGCCAGCCACGCCCCCTGGTGACCCAAGCAGAGGCACTGGTATCTGGAATTTATTTACCTTCTACAATTGAAACTTTGTAGCCTGGAGCAGAGCCAAGCCTCCTGCATGCTCCACCGGCAGCTATTTCTGTTTGAGTTAATTCTCCTTCTATAATTGAAACTTTGTAGCCTTAAGCAGAAGCCTGAGCCCAGCCAGGGTGTGTGGAAAGCTTTGCTTTCTCCGTTACCGAGGGCAACCCTGGTCTGGTCTCTCCAGCTCCGTGGCTGCCGCCATTTTGTTTGAATTTGTTTACCTTCTATAATTGAAACTTTGTAGCTTGAGTGGAGGCGTAGGCCTGTCAAGAGCAGGCGGAAAGCTTGTTTCCCTCTGTTGCCTGGGAAACCTTGCTCTCGGTGGCTGTAGCCATCTTGGTTCGGTTTATTTGCATACTCGCCCTGATTAGCTGGTGGGCGTGGCTTGGGCTGGCGGGTGTGGCTTGGGTATAGCGGAGGTATGGTCAATTTGCATATTTGTCTATTATTAGGTAGGATGGTGATCACAGTTAGCACTTCTTGGCATAAGTCTGTTTCTCTTTATGCTAAAGTATGTCCACCTTCTTTGTGATTGGAGTATAGTTAAAACTGGAATTCTTGTTCTCTGTATTTTGTTTGTAGAATCTATGTAACAGTTTTTTCATCATGTTTATTAGTGTGAACATTAAGGAAAACTCTCATGACTGAAAAAAAGTGGGAATTTTTTTTATACAGGGGTGAGCTTTGGTTGATTGCATAGGGCTGCCTAGCTCAGGGACAGGAGCCCACCAGGAATAAATGAAATCACTGGTGGGAGATGATGGAATAAAACCTCTCTATTAAAACTGCAGAGCTATTTACAAACTGGATCTGTTCATCTCTCCTGATAATTCCTCATGCTCTTATGGGAAGAAATGATCGAGACAACTTCAGGCATTTGAAATGATGTTTCAATATGGAAGTAAGTGTAGCCTACATAAGCTTTTCTGAAAATATCCTTGTTTGAGTTTATGAAATTAAAAAAAAAATGCTCCTAAGTTTCTGTGAAAGTACTGGTACATGGTTTGTTGTTTTTTGCATATTTAATCTAGAAGAGATGTAACTACCAAGCTGTAACTTACTCAAGGTTATAAAGTCAAAAAATAAAAATTCACAGAGTGCATATTTGTAAATTAAATTTAGTAGTAACTGGTTGGTTGCTTTCCAAAAGTTTTCTCTTCGGGCTAATTGTAGGCTATCTAATATCTGAAAAATGCTGTTTCATATATCTGCCCTATTTTAAGTTGTTTAAAGTGGGAGGGTAAATCTAGTTGCTGTTACTTTATCATGTCCAGCGGCAGAAGTTTATTACCGAGTTCACAGTGCTGATACATGGAATGTTCCAGGATTTATATCTCCAGACTTGTCAGATACACATCTGTGCCACAATTTAATAAGCTCTAATAGATTTTTCAGCCTAATGGTAGCATGTGTTCTTTTTAATATCTACCTACCAACATAAAAGCAAATAAAAAGATTAAGGATTAATAAGCATTGTATAGAGGTCCTTTAAAGGTCATGCAAGGAAGGAAAGCTCTGTGCTTTTTAACAATGGTCAGCAAGGTTTGAATTCTTAAACCCATCTAAGTTTTCTAAACCTCCTGAGTTCGAAAAATAATGTTTAAAACTTTGTTTGATCAAGCATTCTCATGTTATTAAATGACATTCATTTTCTTTCTGCTTGCAATTAAAGTAAGGAAATGTTAAAATAAAAAGTATAATATGATTAATATACATTTTAACTAAAGAATTGAAAGATGAATATAGGCTGTTGAGGGTAAGCTCATCTTAAAACATTTGAGATGTAAGTTAATGTGGGTAAGCTCAACTTAAAACACATCTGAGATGTTATCTTTGTTTGAATAGGGGTTACAAAACAAAATGAAAATTGATTTTTAATTATGACTTCAAATATGTAGGTTCAGACACTAATAAGAAATCCATGTTTTTATTTTGCAAATAAATGCCTGTTAATTTAACTCACATACATCATTTTAGGAATAAAAGCTGTTAATATAGAGATTCAGCAACTAATTCCGTAACCCAAGAACACTGCAACCTACCATTCACCTAAAAACTATTTAATATATTTAATATATTTGCATGTGTGTAAAACTCTCAAGAAAATAAGTAATGGGATCTTGGGTATGCCATTAATGAATTTGCAATCTATTAAAAACATGTAAGTAAGTATGTACATATAGAATAAGAAATAACATAAGAAACAAGAGAGAAACACTGATTTCTTAGATACTATTATATTTGATTGATGTGTTAAGAAATATAATACTTAATTTCTTAGATACTATTATATTTGATTGATGTGTTAAGAAATAACATCGTTTTAAAGATAGGATAGTAAAAAAAAGTGAAAAGTAAAGTAAAATACTGATATAGTGGTGAAGTGAGAAGGTCTTAAATAGATGTAGGAAAGAAATAAAATTTATTTTGAGATAAAAAAATGCATAACTTGATTTAAGAATAAAGCAGGAAAGAAGTTGACAAACAAAATATGTTTGTTGAGTCAGGGCCATCATCTGTAGCACCTTGAATGCTAGATGACTGTGTGCTTGACATGAAATTAAATCATACCTCTGCATCTCCCTACAGATAATCAAGCTAGTAGGAACTAGGTATAAGATAACAGTAATAATCAGAATGCCAGCTTTTTTTTTTTTTTTTTTTTTTTAATCACAGATCAGGACTGTAGATGTAGACTCGCTTGTGGCTCAAATTGTCTCTCTTGTCCAAGAGTATTCTCTGTGAATGTATCTAAAAATGTGGGTCTTAGGAGCTAATGAAGAGTTAGCTGTAGGGAAGGTTACCTAGATAACTACTAAGAAGGTACCCTGTCATGTGGGGTATTGTCAAGTATTAGAAAAAGGGAGGTGGCATATAAGCATGCCCTTTGACAAAGATAAACATGACTTTTAACATATATGAATGTTATTTTAACACTTGGCACTTAACACATTTATTAAATCACCTATATTTGTGAATCTTAAAGCATACACTATTTTATAAGCCCTTTTTAAAAAAGTAAGGTAGAGTTTGGAAGAGACAGATGAAATAAAGTCTCTGAAGCTTAAGCTTATTTAGCTTCAAAGGAAATCATGTCACAAAATAAAATTGCCATGACCTGGGTGATTTTATGAGTATGGTATTCTGGAAGTCATTTGCACATTCTATTTTGACAATTGGTAATTCTCCATATTTGGTCTAGTTTTTGTTTGATTTTTATTAAAAATCACCATTTCTCCTCAAAACCATCCATAGGGAGAATCCATTATGTTTTAATTTTCCCCCTTTCTTAATCTTCATGAGCATTATTTCTAACTCTTTTAGCTGTAATCTTTATAAGGCACAACCTCACTCTGAATATCCACAAAGTGGCCTCTTTCTTAATCCAGTTACTCAATTTTTATAGTTTATTTAACATTTATCTGTTTTTCTTTTGTTAGCCTTCCAAGTTTAAAGGCTATGCAGTTCACAAAAGTGAGGTTGAAACTTTTGTGTAATAACCTTTCCACACATTACTTCAGCCAGTGCTTGTTACCTCCTATGAAGGGGAACTGAATTCTGAGACTACCCATTGCATGTTTCCAAATTTTATTGTAATACACACATACACCCACAACCATTCTGAATATTTTGGTAAAACATTTTCCCCTACTTTAACAATGATTTGAATGGACATTTTGTGGTCATTCTGCCTATAATTAGCTTTTATGTAAAGCTAGCTAGACTGTTTTTGTATCCATTCATTTCCCACAATTTTTTTCTTTGCACACTATCCTGTAATATTATGCTCTATTTCCTTTCTGTCTTCTGCAAGTCTTCACTCACCAAATCATTTCTAGTTAATTTTCATTCATTATTTATTCTTGATTTTTGAATCCATCTAGGAACAGTTCTATAATACATCCTATCTAATAAAATAGAAACATGCAAATTGACCGTACCTCCACTACACCCACAAGCCAATCAGGAGCAAGTATGCAAATTAACCCAAGAAATATGGTGGCGGCCATGGAGCTGGAGCAAGCAGGAGGCTTGGGTTGCCCCCTGCGATGGAGGAAGCCAAGCTTCTCGCCTGCCATGGCCAGCCCTGGCCTCTGCTCAAGGCTACAAAGTTTCAATTATAGAAGATAAATAAATCCCAACAAAGATGGTGGCGGCCACGGAGCTGGAGCCAGCCGGAGACTTGGGTTGCCCCCAGCAATGGAGGTAGCCAAGCTTCCTGCCCACCCTGGCCAGCCCTGGCCTCCACTCAAGACTACAAAGTTTCAATCATAGAAGGTAAATAAATCCCAGATACCAGGGCCTCCACTTGGGTCACCGGGGGGCGTGGCCAGCCTGCAAACTACCACAGGCCCCTCGCCCAGGCCCCACACCCCAAGGGAACTGCCACCCTGATCCGGGACACCCTTCAGGGCAAACCAGCTGGCCCCCACCCGTGCACCAGGCCTCTATTCTATCTACTAAATGAGTAATATACAAATTGGCAGTCACTCCAACACACAAGATGGCTGCCCCCATGTGGACACAAGATGACCGCCACAAGATGGCCTGCAGGGGAGGGCAGTTGGGAGGGACCAGACCTGCAACGGAGGGCAGTTGTGAGTGATCAGGCCAGCAGGGGAGGGCAGTTGGGAGGGACCAGGCCGGCAGAGGAGGGAAGCTGGGGGCAAATGGGCCTGCAGGAAAGGGCAGTTGGGGGGGGTCCCAGGCCTGCAGGGGAGGGCAATTAGGGACAATCAGGCTGGCAGGGGAGCAAGTTAGGCATCAATCAGGCTGGCCTGGGAGTGGTTAGATGGTGATCAGGCTGGCAGGCAGATGTGGTTAGGGGCAATCAGGAAGGCAGGCAGGTGAGCAGTTGGGAGCCAGAGGTCCTGGATTGTGAGAGGGATGTCTGACTGCCTGTTTAGTTAAACGGGCAGTCAGACATCCCTTGAGGGGTCCCAGATTGGAGAGGGTGCGGGTTGGGCTGAGGGACACCCCCCCATGCACGAGATTCGTGCACCGGGCCTCCAGTAGAATAATTATTATAGAAGCAAACAATTTATGTAGCATTCACCATGGTCTAGTCATACTGTTATAAGTATATAAACTTCTAAGTAAACAGGACACTATAAGGGAGATAATTTTATTGTTCCAGTTTATTGTTACAGATAAGAAAACATGTGTAACTGAGGGGTTACACAATTTCTATATTGCATAGTGTCATGCAGCTACTAAGTGGTAGAACTGTGATCAAAAATCAGTCATGTTTATTTTCAAAGTCCTTACTTTAACCACTATCCCATGCAAATCTAATATACAAAGGCTTTCTAATAAAAAGGCCAAGTCATAGTTATTACAAACAGGAACCAACACTCTTTCCTCTCTAGAATCACTCCTTAATTTGTGGGTCCCAGTGCAAAAAGAAAATCTGAGTCCCCTTGTTCAAATAGTAGCATATGTCAAGCAGTAATAGCAAATAGCTCAAAGAAATTATGTTAAAGGTACTAAAATATAAAACATTTTCCTTTGTGAACTCTCCAATTGCCATGGTGTACTTTATTTAGTACTTACTGCCATTTTGAGTAAGAAAAATTAAAATTTTAAGACATTACCATTATTTTTAGTGTTCAACTTTATATTGTGCAATGACAGTTTAAATGAAAATATAAGATTATTTCACTCATATGTAGAATCACCAAAATTAACAATTTTTAGCTCGTCACACATACGAGTATTTCATTGTTACTAGGACAGTGGAACTCCACAAAATTAACATGACTTTTTCTTTCATTTCTGATATAAGTTAGCATATTTTACCAACACTCTTCCTTTGGCCTACAGATGAATGAGGAAGGGCTGAAAAGTAACGCTGGGTAGCCCTATCTTTCATTTGGCGTCATCATTTCTGTGTAAGTGGTTAGTTAGCTAAGTGGTTATCACAGTATGAAAGAATATGATAAGTTCCCTTGGCTGCATGTGTCTCTTAGAATGCCTTTATCTTCTTTCTGTGGTCAAACGAGTTCTGGTTGGAACATGACCTTGTAGGCTGTCAGTGTCTGTGCTTGCTCAGTTGTAGATGTGACACATCTATGGCATTTTTATGCAACAATAATGGACTCTCAGAAAGAGAAACCAAACAAACAACGCCATTTACCATTGCAACCAAAAAATGTACACACTTAGGAATGAACCTAACCAAGGAGGTGACACTCTTCCTTCCTACTTGTTTTGAGTCTCACTGAACCCCGCACTTCATGTTTGCACCACAATAGTGTGTTTATTCTTGCAGGGCTTTGTGAATGAGGTGGCAAGGAATGGCAGACAAACATAGTGCATAAATCTCCTCTGCTTACCCATTTGTTCCATTTGCTCATCTGACATCATTTTTTAAAACACAGCAGAGAGTGAAAGTGAAGGGGCCTTATGAATGCGAGCCCTGTAAGATTGCACAAGTCATGCCCATAAAGTTGGCCCTGGTCCTGTTTACTCACTTTCATTTGACTCTTAGTTTTTATACATATTAGTATAATTTGTATATATTAACTTACTTATGGTATACAGGTAGGCTTATACATTAAATTATTAATGGTGCTTATATTTTGAGGTGATAGAGATGTCAGGATACTTATGTCAATATGTATATACTAGGGGCCCAGGACACGAATTCGTGCACCTTGAAAGGAACTGTGGGCTGCGAGGCTGCAGTGGGCACAGGGTCGGGTCTCGGCCCATCCTCTGCGCCCCTACCTGGCCCCTCCCAGCATGGACCCTGGTCCCCTGTCTGCCAGCAGCCCCACTCCTGCTGCTCCCACACGCTGACAGCACCAGCCCCGCTTGCATCCGAGACAGCGCAAAGTGATTGGGGCCATTGTCAGCAGTGGATGCAAGAAGCGGCTGCTGGCCCCAATCGCCCCTCAGGAGCAGGGCGGGGGTGGAGAAGCCCTGAGGGGCGAGTGGGGCTGGCCTTGGGTGGCGGCAGCAGATGCGAGCACCGGGTGGGACCATGGAGCACAGGAACAAAGAATTTTCAGTAACCATCAGAGGCTCACCCTGATGACAGCAACCAGTGCTTCACCTTGGTCTGGCGCCCCTGCTCACCTGCTCTACCATCCCACTGTGGCCAACACCCACCATGTTCTGTACATGCCCCCTGGTGGTCAGTGCACATCATAGCTACCAGGTGTTTGGTTGTTCAGTTGTTCCACCATTCAGTCTATTTGCATATTAGGGATAGATAGATAGATAGAGAGATAGAGAGATAGATAGATTAGAGGCCCAGTGCATGAAATGCATGCACAGGAGGGGGTGTGTGTCCCTCAGCCCAGCCTGAACTCTCTCCAATTTGGGACCCCTCAAGGGAGGTCTGACTGCCTATTTAGGCCTGGACTGCTGGGTTCCAACTGCTTGCCTGCTTGCCTGCCTGATTGCCCCTACCACTTCTGCCTGCCAGCCTGATCAGCCCCTAACCACTCCCCTGCCAGCCTGATCAACACCTAACTGCTCCCCTGCTGGCCCGATTGCCCCTAACTGCCCTCCCCTGCCGGCCTGGTTGCCCCTAACTATTCTCCTCTGCAGGCCTAATCATCCCCAACTGCCCTCCCTTGCAGGTCTGGTGCCTCCCAACTGCCCTTCCCTGCTGGCCTAATCGCCCACAACTGCCCTCCCCTGCAGACCATCTTGTGGCGGCCATCTTGTGTGTTGGAGTGATGCTCAATTTGCATATTACTCTTTTATTAGCTAGGACATATACAGATGATCATTCATGTATATGTACATATATATACACATGCACTTGTACATATATGCACACACATACAATATTACATCATATATATATATATATATATATATATATATATATATATATATATATGAGTTTGATTATTTGCTTGTGGTTGATGAGCATGGTATAAGAATCTATTTCCAGAACACTTTGTTATATGTTCTCAAACACAGATTTTAAACAGCAAAGGAAATATTGTCTCAAGGTTTAAAAACAATCTTGAACTTTAAGTTAAGTAATATGTATTTGACAAAAGTTTAAACATCCACTAAATTTCAGCTTAAACATACCCTCAGGGAGGTTTAGGCTGCTTATCCTATCGTTCGGGCACTTTTTTCTGACACAATATTTACCTGACCATATTATTATTCATGGACAAATTTCATTATTCACTTGTCGCTTTCTAAATTAGACTGTGTAGTCCATGCAGCAGGATCTGCTTTTTACTTTCAGTTCACTTGGCAGAACCTAATAGGCTTGCTATCCTTAATATGTGATCAGTACAATTTAATATTAAATTAATGAGTTTGCTAAATTTTTAGATTTTTTTTCTCTTAAATATGATGATAGATATGTTTATGTTTAACTGCATGTGGTTGGGTTTAAAAAGTGTTAACTAAGAATTTTCCACAAAAAAACAGCTAAAGAGAATTCAGAATATTTCTGCTTTGTAGAGTTAGACATCTGTAACTCCTCAGGCCAATGTAAGGAAACATCTGTGAAGTACACATTAAATTGTTTTCTAGGGGAAGCAACCAACCAACAAAATCTACCATATTTACAGCCAGAGTGAGATGGTGCAGAGCCAGAAGGGAAAACAAAGTAATTTACAAAGTGAGAGATTTCTAGAAATGGAGTTGTGATTTATTGGTCTGGCCTCAACATTGATGCCATGGCTGAATTTATCAAAGTGTGTTGCTTGACAAGAGAAAGTGCAAGCAGGGATATTTAACAGAATTGCAAGGTTTGCCAGTTTTCATCTTAAACTTTAATTAGTTAATTCAATGCAATATTAGTAGAAGAAATTCAAAAGTATATGAAATCTACCGTGTGAAAATAGCAACGATTCAGAAAGAGCTATGAAAATTTTATTTTTTTTAGCCTGTAGTCAAAAACCTGGTCAACTCTATTGTGACAAGGAGGATGAGATGAGCAAAGGCAATACTGAAAGAAAGAAATGGGGTAGATGGTAATTGGCATGAGACCTCTTACTGCTTTTTAATCTCTACCTTCTATATGACTTATTCCAAACAAATGTCACCCCTGCTTCAACCACCATGACCCTCTCTGTTCTGATTTTATTTTAAGTAAACTTTTAACAAACATTTTGCTTGGAATAATTATAATTCCATTTTACCATTCTTTCAGCTTCTCTTGATGTTAACAAAGCCATAGTACATTTATCAAAACTAATAAATTAACATTGGTGCATTACTATTATCTAAATTGCAGACATTCATGCTTCACCAGTTTCCACTAATATCATTTTTCTGTTCTAAGATCTGATCTATAATATCACATGTAGTCATCATATCTCCTTAGTCTCCTTTGACCTGTAAGTCCCTTTTATACTTGTTTTTCATGACCTTGAGAGTTTTGAAGAATACTGCTCAGGTACTCATTTTTTTTGTTTGTTTTTCTGATGTTTTTTTATGGTTAAACTAGCGGTAAGAAGTTTTGGGGGGGAAATCTATATAGGTGATTTTGCTTTTCATTTCATCATGACAGAAGATGCATAATTTCAACATGACTTACTATTCTGACATTAAGCTTGATCACTTTGTTAAGATCTTCCAAGTGTGTCCTGTAAACGTATTATTTATACTTTTACCTACTATATGCTATGGAAGTAAGTCACTAAGTCCAGACAACATGAAAGAGGAGAACAATTAAGCTCCATCTCCTAGAGGGAATTTTTTCAAATTTTTTTCTATAAGGAAGATTTGTCATGTCTGTTTCATTTGTTTACTTAATACTTAATTTACGTAAGTATGAGCTTACATACATTTATTTTATACTTAGGTCATAATTTAGTATTCTATTATTTACTTCTTGCTTTATTTTTTTTTTTTTCAGCTTTGGCTGTTGGAGCTCCTTCACATTGGCTCCTTGTTTTCTTTTGACATGTTCCATTCCACTATGATTCTATAAATTCAACGATCCTACCTAATAAAATGGTAATATGTAAATTACCATCACTCTGCTACACCCATGATTGGTCCAGTGGGAGGCGCAGGGGGCAGGACTTGGGGTGGCCGGGGTAGCCGATTGGGCCAGCGGGACGCTGAGCTCACGTCGCCAGCAGCTGCACGAGCTCGGCGTTTGCGCCATGGCTGTGCTGCGGAACAGAAGGGGCCTCTGGGGCAGCGAGCTCACGTCCCGCCGTGGACCATCAAAAGCAGGGAGCTGGGTGCCTGTCTGCTCCAGCACCAGGCCTTTCAGAAGCCTCTGCCGAGCCAGAGGCTTCCGAAAGGCCTGGTGCACCAGCAGACAGGCACCCAGCTCCCCCGCAATCGAAAGTGAAAGCGTGTAGGAGACCCTACACGTGCATGATTCAATCATGCACTGGGCCTCTAGTTTTAGATAATTATAGATATGTGTGTATATCTGGTATATATATATATATATATAGCCTGCTGAGGAGGACTAGAGGCAGTGTTGATCCAGTAGCATTAACCACACTTAGAGCCCAGATTTGCGTTTCTAATACCATCTTTCAGTAAAAGGAATGAAAGCTCTTTACAACATGACTGATTCCTGAACTAAGAGGAAACTAAGAGTAACCAACAAGAAGAGGTAACATTGTATAACGCCAAAGAAAGTTTGGGGGCATGTCAAAGAGAAAAATGAGTCAAACTAAAGGAGCTCCAATGGCAAAAGCTGAAAAAAATAATTTTTAACCAGAATTTTCTTATTCTGTGACAACCTCCAAAATTTTTGAGTGTAGATTTTTTCTGAATTCCTTGTATTAAAAGAAAAGAATTGCCCTAACCAGTTTGGCTCAGTGGATAGAGTGTTGACCTACGGACTCAAGGGTCCCAGGTTCGATTCCGGTTAAGGGCATGTACCTCGATAGCTGGCACATACCCAGTAGGGAGTGTGCAGGAGGCAGCTGATGGATGTTTCTCTCTCATCAATGTTTCTAACTCTCTATCCCTCTCCCTTCCTGTTTGTAAAAAATCAATAAAAATATATTTTAAAAAAATTTTTAAAGAAAAGAATTCCATCTCTCTCATATTATATATATATATAATATATATGTGATATATATATTTATATGTAAATATATTTTTTCTCAAATAAAATTTTAAATCCTTGAGAGCAGAGTTTGGATTTTTACATTTTAATTATTTATACATAGTTATTACTCATACTAGTAGGTAATTAATAAAGAAAAATTAAACACTATGATTTGACATAAAATCAATGCAAGATTGACATGTTTTTGCTTTTCTATTATCCTATCTAATAAAAGAGTAATATGCAAATTAACCATCACTCCGCTATACCTATACGTCACGCCCACCAGCCAATCAGGAGCAAGTATGCAAATTAACCCAACCAAGATGGCTGCAGCCACAGAGAGAGCAGGAGGGAGGCTTGGGTTTCCCTGGAAATGGAGGAAGCCAAGCTTTCCGCACACCCTGGCCGGCCCAGTCCTCCGCTTAAGGCTACAAAGTTTCAATTATAGAAGATAAATGAATCCCAACAAAAATGGTGGCAGCCATGGAGCTGGAGAGAGCAGGAGGCTAGGGTTGCCCCCAGCGATGGAGGAAGCCAAGCTTTCTGCACACCCTGGCTGGCCCAGGCTTCCACTCAAGGCTACAAAGTTTCAATCATAGAAGGTAAATAAATCCCAGATACCAGGGCCTCCACTTGGGTTGCCGGGGGGTGTGGCCAGCCTGCAAACCACCACAGGCACCTCGCCCAGGCCGCCCCATACCCCAAGGGAACCGCCACCCTGATCCGGGACACCATTCAGGGCAAACAAGCTGGCCCCCACCCGTGCACCAGGCCTCTATTCTATCTACTAAATGAGTAATATGCAAATTGGCCGTCACTCCAACACACAAGATGGCTGCCCCCATGTGGACACAAGATGACCGCCACAAGATGGCCTGCAGGGGAGGGCAGTTGGGAGGGACCAGGCCTGCAAGGGAGGGAAGTTGTGGGCGACAACTTGGCCCCCACCCGTGCACCAGGCCTCTATTCTATCTACTAAATGAGATAGCAGAGGGCAGTTAGGGGTGACCAGGCTGGCAGAGGAGGGAAGTTGGGGGCAAACAGGCTGGCAGGGGAACAGTTAGACATTAATCAGGCTGGTAGGGGAGTGGTTAGGGGGCAATCAGGAAGGCAGGCAGGCGAGCAGTTGGGAGCCAGCAGTCCTGGATTGTGAGAGGGATGTCCGACTGCCAGGATCGGGCCTAAACAGAGAGTTGGACATCCCTCGAGGGGTCCCAGATTGGAGACAGTGCAGGTTGGGCTGAGGGACACCCCCCTGTGCACAAATTTCATGCACCAGGCCTCTAGTACAGTCATATTTTAATAGAAGTCATTTATTTTTCTTAAGATTTGTCAGAGAGAATGAATAGCAAATACCCAAAGGAATATACTTCTAGTGTAACAGTAGAAATTTCTCAGCTAATATCTGTCTAAATATCATAAAGTTTAAAAAATAATAAAATGGTCCGTAATTATTGCAGTACCATTTATAATAGCCAAAATATAAACTAAACTAGTGTTGTTACACAACACATTTGGTTTTCAAAGGTATTACATGAAGGCCCCTTTAGATTTTTATGCCATTTTCATAAAGGGTAAATATCCACTCTAAATAGTTTAACCTATTCTTAGTGCTATTGGATTCTTCGCAATTAAAACTCATTTCTGATATTCATTATTCTAATTAAAGAATCACAGTGGTAATGCAAGATATGAAAGCTGAATCTTTCTTTTGTAACATATATTTTTAGATTGTGGACTTCCTGTTTAAATACCAGGAGTAGGAATTCCTTTAAGAGGCCACCAAAACTGTCTTTAGTGGATAGCTTAAACTAATCAAAGAAGATAAATATGATACTGCCAACAATGAAATAGTTCAAATTAAATTACACAAAATCATACGCATCAAAATAAAATTATAATTTTGATCCTAATGTGGAAGAGTTGAATATTATACATAAGTTTTATAAAAAAGATGTAATATAAAAGATGTTATAATCTAAAAGCCACATAACTTATGTGCAAAAATGAATTTTTGACTTGTCCTTGAAGATCTATAATATTGACTTTTCTTTTTTTTCTAAAATGTGCAGACATCTATTTAGCAATCTTAGTTGGTAAGTTTTATTATTAATTGACATTTTACCTGCTTATTGACTTTCACAGACTATAATGTAAACCGTTTAAACATAATTATGCTTAGTGAATCATTTTATATCCACTGCTTTTCACAGTATCAGGACTTTAAATTTAATAAGTATGTCATAGGTAGTACTTTTCAGAATACAATTTATTCTCTTTACAAATTGTCATCTGGCTCCTTTCCTATTTTATATTACTAAGAATAGGCAATTGCTAAATATTTGCATTTGCAATGTGTGCAACATCCCAAATGCAATTTGTCTGAACCTGGAAATAGGAAGGCACTTAACATGGTTAGCTGGCTTTCTTTGTATCTCTTCAATTACAACTAATAAAATAATTGAACAATTGGAACAGAAGCTAAGATTCAGTAAGTATGGCCACACAGCAAGATGTACTGCTGAATATCTGGCCTGTTTTTCTTTTTCTTTTTAAATTCATTCATTCATTCATTCATTTTAATTAAATTTATTGGGGTGCCATTGGTTAATAGGATCATATAGGTTTCAATTGTACATTTCTATGACATATATATTGCATTGTATACCCACCAGCCAAAGTCAAATACTAATCAGTTACCATATTTTTTACCCCTTTTACCCTTTTCTACCTTCAACTCCCTTTCCTCTGGAAACCACCATACTGTTGTCTGTGTCTGTGAGTTCTTAGCTGGCCTGCTTTTAAATTAGTCTTAATTATTGACACCTATTTATATATTTATGTTGAATGCACTTGCCTATTGGAGAAAGTAGAAATAATGAATTCACTAGCTCTTTTTATTTTCACAATGTTTAAAAAAAATGTTATTGTGGTCATTGGTATTTTGTGCTAACATCAGCTCATTTTGCCATTTACTTTTCTGACATTATTTTCCAAAATTTTGTGTGTCAAGCATTGCTCTTCCTAATTCATATATATATATATATCACCTTATTTTCCTTCACAACTACTCTTTCTCTTCCAATGTCACATTCTTCCAATGAGACACATACTAAAAAACCATTTTTGTTTCCAATTGGAGATTTCTTTGGCCATATCAATCTTCATAGCTTAATTAGCAGCAATCAACATGAGTTCTTAGATTTTCCAAAAATTTCTATTTAGAAACATATTCAGGAAAGTAATTCCATTGACTCGCCTAAAATTACTTCTGTAATATTGCAGCTGAAAATCAGCAACTCAAATGTCATATTTTTTCTGTTTTATAACATATTTTTAGGCATTATTCCAATTACTGAGGACACAAGAATAAACTAGGAACACATTTTTAATTCTTAGTGGCCTGATATTCTAGTAGGCAATAAAAATAACCAGTAAATAATTGAACAGAAAATTTTCAGAAAGTAAGATGTATGATGAAGAAAATAAGATGGTGCAATACAATGGAGAGTGAAAGTAGGAAACTCTTTAGACTACTGTGTCCTGAGATGTGTCTCTGTAGAGATGTCCCATGAAGTAGTGGGAAGAGTGTTAGAAGAGAGAGTGTAGCTCTGTGTTGTATAGTAAGACCTGGACCAGGCCTCACTAACCCAAATTTTCAGTGAATCCACTGAACTCATGAATGTTTAATATAAGTAATTTTTTTAAAATATGGGAATAAAAACATGTATATGGATTTTATGTTGAATTAAATTACTGAGGGGAACAAAAAATATGAGAATGCTCCAGAGTCACATTCCATCCATATGTAGTACTTTTCTCTGTCATCTAATTGTAGGTATATTAACATATTTATAACTAGAGGCCCAGTGCAGGAAAATCACGCACCGGTAGGGCCCCTAGTCCTGGCCGGCAATCAGGGCTGATCAAGACCTTCCTTCCCCTGGCTGCCAGCTGGTGGCTGGGGCCTTTCTTCATTCTGTGCTGCCCCCTGGTGGTCAGCACATGTCATAGCGAGCAGTCAAACTCCCAAGGTGACAATTTGCATATTAGCCTTTTATTAAATAATTAAGGCGGAAGAGAAAGCACAATAAAGATGTGTGTATAAGAATGTGTATTTTAATTTAACAGCACAAAATAGTAAGTGTTATCCAAAGCACTAAATATCATAATAATTATGATACAAAAACTACTCCAAATAATGTGTTTGTGTGTATCTATGTATCTCTCTATATACAGGGTGTCCCCCAAAAAAGGATACACACTTTAACAGCTAATAGCTCAACCTTGAAAATGATATGTATCTTTAAAAATATGTCTTTATTGATTTTGAGTGGAAGCAAGAAGGAGAGAGATAGAAGCATCAATGAGAGAGAATCATTGATCACCAGCATCCTGCACACCCTTTACTGGGGATTAGATCAGACTGCAACCTGGCATGTGTCCTGACCAGGAATCAAACCGTGACCTCCAGGTTCATAGGTTAACGCTCAACTATTGAGCCATGCTGGCCAGGCAAAAATCAAGTGTATTTTAATAAACACTGCCTTTATAATTATTCAAATTATGTGTATGTATTATTTGGGGACATCCTATATATCTTGGACTATCTTTTATTTTCAACTAAGAACAAGGAAATTGAGTAGTGGCAGTTATAAATATTAATCACCCAAAGCAAAATGGAGTAAAGGAGGGATACTGGCCTTGATATCTGAAATATTCCACCATTTGGTACCTCAGGAACAGCTGTGAAATTGGTTAACTTCTCTATGATAGTTTCATCATGTCTGAAATCAATCTAAATAAATGATTGAGGATTTGGGTTAAGAATTTTTGAAATTGTATGGTAACAGTGATATAGAGAACCACTAAAAATGTGTTGTTATTTAGAACACATAGGTTGCACTTAAAATGTTTGGATACAAATTCCAGCTTTGCCATTTAGTTGTTTTACTGCATGCTTACCTGGAGAAAGCCACATAACCTCTCTAAGATTTAGAGTTTTCAGAATTAACAAGGGGTGATTATAATAGCTCCTATACTTACAAATGTAGCAGATTTTCATTATATGTGTAAAAGCATGGAGCCAGTCTAGTATTTTCAATGTGATATGAGTTTATTGCTTACCTTTATTACTTTTTCTTTTATGCCACTTCTATTTTGAATAATTGATTTTAAAACATCAGTGGGAGAATAAAGAGTTTAAGTTTTTTGGGGTAGCTTTTTAGTTTGTTATCAAAGTTTGTTACTGTGGACAAAACAAGTTTCAAGGATTTTTCTGAAGATTTTAACCTTTTTATACAAGCTGCTTCTTGATATCAAGTGACCTGGCTCTATTATAGATTCCTCTACACTCACAGTCTTAGGGAAGAGAAAGGTCCCAGACACAGTCACAAACAATAATTTCCATAGTTCAAGTGTTGACATTTTCAACCTACCTTTTCTCTCTTTTAAATGGAATGGTTAAATGTGAAGTTCATTTTACCAACTGTAGGTATTACAGCTAGTAGCAAAGCTTTTCAGCATCACCACCGCTGCTTGGAAAACCACTCATCTCTGTTAAATGTCTCCCTCTTATCTGCTCTTATCAGGGCTGTTCATTCTCATCCTGTTTCAGTGGGCTCCACATCCTAAAATTACAGGAGAAAGACGCTTCTCTTGGGAAATCTGCTGCTAGTATGCCTTGCACTTTTGGGTTTGCACAGAGATTGCAGGAGCACACCTGAAGGCTCTTTTGTATTGCAAAACTTTTTTCTTAAATCTCTAACTGACCTTAAAACTAATCCAAGAGAGGCTCCAATAGGACATCTTAGTGCCAATCACTATACTATATCAAATTCATCTCACCACTATAAGGAGAGCTCATTACCTAATATATATTCCAGCTAATATATTATACAGTGGCTCTTGTTCACCAGTAGCTTAGTGAATCTCCCAATAGATAATTGCTAGTATTGGAATGGGCAGGTAATATAAAAAGTATCAACAACTGTTGTCTTTGTTTAATTTTCTCATCTGAGCTTGTGGTAACATGTTATGACTGTATTCAAAAGAAGACCCAGCTCAAGACATCAATTAAGTATTGTATGAAAAGCAAATGCCATATACAGCTGTTTGCAGAATAATACATATAAACATTTCTACCTAGTCATTGCAATTTAAGTAAAGTGATCTAAATCCATGAAATCATCAGAGTAAATTTAACATGTAAAGTACAAATCTGGAGTTGAAGCCCTTAATATGAACACAGAAAAGGCATGTTTTATGTACTTTCTCCAAGAAGAGGCCAGCAGTGTCAGCGATGCATTATACAAAAAGTGAGAAAACATTATTCTCTTACAGACGTTTAGAACAGTTAGTTGCTATCTTAGCAAAAATAAGGTAGATTAAGCCATGAATTTTGAGTTTGAATTATGATATACCTGAGGAGCCTACATGATTGAGGGCAGGACATAACTAAACTATAGATCCCATTTTGTTGAATTGACAAAACCTGTTTAAGAACAGCATCCACATATCTCTGTGTCTGAGGATAAAGTTTTTAGGTAATAATCTATAATAATAAAAGCGTAATAAGCTAATTATACCGGACGACCTTCTGGATGAAGCTGGGGCTGTGAGGGCTGAGCCCCTTGCACGAATTTTGTGCATCAGACCTCTAGTAATTCTAGAAAAAAGGAGCAAGCCAGTCCATGATATCACTGTGCATACAACAGAGAGAACGTCAGTCATGAGACAGGAGGGTGTAAAGTGAGACAGATACAAAAAATAACAACCCTTAAGGCCAAGTTTGCAGATAAATTGCTAAGTTTAAATGGTAATGTAAATGAAATGGCATGGATTCTGTTCATTAATATCACACAGAACAGTTTATGCAGAAAATAAATTGCTCAACAATTTTTGATAAATTGCCCAAATACACTCAAGAGACTGTCTTAATATACAGTGTTGTGGTATACCAGAGAATTAGTAGAGCCTTGTAACAGGAGCCCAGGAACCAGCAATAATTTATTTAGTGCTATCAAGTAAAACAGACAATCAACTTATAGAATTCACTAATACCTATAGAAAAATAAGTGGATATAAATATCTTTATAATTTTTATGTAAGGTTAACATTCCGGAAACTTTAAGAAACTTTAAATCTAAAATGTTTTGAAGTCATTCTAAATGAATTACATTATTTTAAGTTACTACTTTATTTTCTATAAAATTTCAACTTATGTAACATCTCAAAGTTTTGCGGTATTAGTATTAAAAAGGGGAAGTCTTCTACACTTTTGTATAAAATACTGTTCAGACTTAGCAGCCAAGGAAAGCAGACTTCCTTCTTCTAATAAGTTTTATAAACCTATTTTATCCTATTTATTTTTATCCTAAAATTGTCATATTTGCAGCTTGGAGCATACTTGTGTTCAAAGAGGTCAAAGTGTTCTCTCTTTAATTATGCAGATAGCTGATTATCTTTGAAAACATTATTTTGTCCATAAATTTAAGAAATAAGTTTTATTCCAGTTTTTATAGCTGCTGAAGTAAAGTCTTAGTATGTTTCTTATGTCAGCATTTATTTTTATAAAACAATGAATTAATAATGTCCCTTGATCATTTTTTAGAAAACATGAATTGCACAATTTATACTAAATGACTTTGCAGCTGTATATTTATCAACTACTTCCTATAAAAATTATATCTGTATTATTGGTACACCAATATAAAAATTAAATGAATAGGAATTTTTAATACAAAGATTCATTTTCAGTAGTGAATTGTATGTGATATTTTCAGTAAACCAGAGAATTACTTTAAATATGTTTTGTTCTACTTGTTTTCAGTCTCAGTAGATAATAAAACAAAATAGTAATTTTGTTGGAATAAATAGGAATCTATTGTATTAACTATCCTGTGTGCTATGAATTGAAAGACTCACTTGAAATAATGTGTTTTTTTATAATGCTATCTGATTTTCAGGTTCATTGTTACTGTACTTGGTCATTTATAGAAAACTTCAAGTTACATACATGTATCAAAAGGGTAAATACTATTTATTTAGGTGTAGTGTACTAATCTCAAGATAGACCTAAATCCAATTTAAAGATGATTTGATTTTGTAGACAGTAAGAAAAACAGATAAATCAAAATGTGAACCAATTCAGTTGTCATATAAATCAGCAGATAAAAATAAAAAATTTGATCATGAACTGATGTTTGGTCCAGTTATCAGTTGTGATGATCTGTTCTCGATGTTATAAGAATTGGGCTTTAAGTGGCAATTTTGTACATTTTTGTGGTATGAAGAAATCATAGCAACTTGTAGGATTACCATTCTTACCTTCAGACTGTCTCTTCAAATGGCTATGTTATGTTATTTAAATGCTTTAAATCAGAGAAAAACAATCTATTCTCAAGATGTTTTGGAAGGCAGACAATATTGCCCAGGGTCATTACACATGACATTTTAGTGTTTACTCTATACACCTTGAAAATCTATTTAGGCTCAGTCTAAATAAAGGCATGCATAGTCTGTGTATTCTTAGGGAAAAAAAAATTGTGGGTTTTTTTTTTTAAATAATAAGTTTAGGAATATTATTCTATTTATCTAGAGCTATTACTCTATTTAAAAGAACATTCAAATTTGGGGTCTCTGGGTAGATTATATAAAGAGTAAAAATAAATTTACTTAGCAATTCATGGGACCATAGGCATAAAAGTTATATAAAGTATCCAGAAAGTTGTAGCCTAGGATATAAAAAAAAGAAGGGTCTAGTTAAGCCACAGAATACAAAGTAGTTTTAAGAAGGAAAGAGGACTTATATAATTCATAAAGCAATTTTAAGTGAGGAAAAATGCTGCTTAAGTAAAGCATACTGCAGGGAGAAAAGTGAGAATCCTAGCCTGGAGGCCTAGAAAGTGAAATAAAATTGGCTTGAATTATCTGTGGGTCATGAAGCAGAAGATTTTAGTTATATTTCAGAAATAAATAAAATTACTTTGGAGCAGTTGTTTCAAATGGAATGGAAAATGATTATAAGGTGAAATTTGTAAGATAGAATTAACTGATAGCTGGCAACCACGGAGCTGTAAAATGTACTGAACTTCAGGTCGCAGTCTGACTCTGATTATCTCAATCCTCACAGTGTCTCTGTGAGTCGGTGTCTATTCCCATTTTCCTGATATGATACTGAGTCCCTCTGTACTATGTCATCAGTGGGTCATAAATCATGTGATTATATGTATGTGTATATCTATTACTGGATTTTCTATTATTATCCATTAATAAAGTTGTCTACCTTTATACAATACCACACTTTCTCAATTATTGTATACTAGAGGCCCAGTGCATGAAATTCATGGACGGGCGGGGGGGGGGGGGCGATGTCACCTCAGCCCAGCCTGCACCCTCTCCAATCCAGGACCCCTCAGGGGACATCCCTCTCATAATCCTGAACTGCTGGCTCCTAATCACTCTGCCTGCCTGCCTGGTTGTCCCTCACTGCCTCTGTGTGTTGGCCTGATTTCCCCTAACTGCCCCCCACTGCCGGCCAGGTCGCCCCCAACTTCCCCCTCCCTGCTGGCCTGGTCACTCCTAACTTCACCCCTGCCGGCCTAGTCGCCCCCAACTGCCCCACCTGCCAGCCTGGTCACCCCTCACGGCCCCTTCGTCAGCCAGGTCACCCCATGCAGCCTGCTATTCAGTCATTTGGTCATCCTTCACTAACCCCCGCTGCTGGCCTGGTCGCCCCATGCAGCCTGCTTATTCAGTCATTTGGTCATCCCTTGGCCCAGTCCTGGGTGGCTGGGGGGCTGAGGGGCTGAGGGGACTGGGTGCTGCCATCTTGTGGCTCTGGGTGCTGCCATCTTTGAGGGCATGACAGTCAATTAGCATATTCCCTCTTTATTAGATAGGATTCTCATATTTTTGACAATGTAAGTCTTATAAATTTGCTTCCTATCCTTCTCTTCCTTCATTTTCAAGATCTTTATTATATTATTCTCAGTTCTTTAGAGTTATTATTCTATATAAATTTAGATTCACGTCCATTTGAACAAAAATCTTACTGGTATTATTATTTTTTCATAAATTTAAATATTAAAAATGATATCTTAAAACATTTTTCTAATTTTTAAATTAAATATGATTCTCCATTTATTTAGGTGTCTAATAATTTCTCTCAAATTTATATACCTATTTAGATTTACTGTTATATAAAATTTCGAAGCTGTACATATTTTAAATTTTATTTCCCATTTATTTGTTGTTGGTATATACATATTCAATAGATTTTTGTATCTTTTAATTGTATCTATTACTATATCCAATACTAAATTCACTTATCTTTATATTAATTTGGATTTTGTTGGTACATGTTTCAATGGCAGGCAAATAATGAGAGTATTATTTATTTCTTTTATGTATTTTTTTTTCTCTTTTTCTTATTGCACAGGCTAAGACTTCTAATATGTTATAGAAAAGTATTGATAATGGGCATTCTGTCTCATTCCAGATCTCAGGGGTCAGTACTTCACTGTTTTTTATGATATTTGCTTCAGGATAACAATGAATGTATTTTAATTTGGTTTTTATAATGTATATTTACTTTCTAAAAGAAACAAAAGATATGTTTAACTCAAAAAAATACATAGACCCTTTATCATTTAATATTTCCAAAAGTTATTTTGCCAGATTCTAAATTTCTTTTTCATTAGTGTTGTGAATCTTTCCATTTAAAAATAACCTTTTCCCCCAACAGCTTATTGTTCTCTAAAAGCTGTATATACCTCTTGTTTCTCACTTTTCCCACAACTACTATCTCTATCCCTCATAAATTCTCCCCAAATCTAGTTTAAAACATCTCAGAAACTATTTTTGGAAACATCACACATAGTAGACATTATTTATTTCCAATATGTGTCCAGGGTAGTGTATGCGGATGTGAGGAAAGGTGGAGGAGAAGAAGCATGAGTTACTAAGGTAAACACATAAATGTTATGCACATCGATAAGCACAATAATAGAGATTGGTATTAATAACTGCTGTCAAATTTGGTGCTAATACAGCCTTATTATATGGCAAGGAATTCAATAAGTTTTAATTGCAACAAACATTGGTAATTTTTCCAAATAAAATAGCTTTGTTACTCTGATGGTAATAGTAATTCTTTCATCTCTCTGGGATTCAGTTAGAAAAAGAGAGAACACCCACCCAGTTATTATATCAAGTTAAATTTAATATAAGGAACTGGTTAGAACAGGACTGGGGAAACAAAAAGGCAAAAGGATGACAACCTGGTAACCTAGTGATAATAATGCATAAAGGAGCAAACAACAGCATATATTGTAGTTACTAGAATCCAGAAGCTTAGAAGACCCCTAAGAGCAGGTGTGCAGATTTCCAAAGAAGGGATGCCAGCCAGCTGTTACTGAGAGAACAAGATGAGGTAAATTCTGTGATTATGGGACAACACTGGAAACTCATCCATGAAGAAATGTGGTTTTCAGAGTCTCAACTCCAGCTTCCCAAAGCAGGATACAATTGTGGGATTGGAGCTAACGCACAATACCTTAATAATCAGTAATTCAAGTCTCAATTAAATTTTTATGAAAAGAGCAAACAAAGCAAATAAAGTATTCATTGAAATCTCACCACTCAAAGAAAATAATTGCTAATATTTTGGTAAATATATTAAACATTAAGCTATCTTACCTAATAATAGACAAACATGTAAATTGACCATACCTCCGCTACCCCGAGAGCCAATCAGAGTGAGTATGCAAATTAATCCAACAAAAATGGCGGTTAATTGGCATACATAGGCGCACAGTGCCTGTGTCCCAGGAACATCCTGGCACCCAGGACACTCTGAGGGAGGCCCAGCGTGGGCCCTGAGCAGCCTGGGAAGGGCCTGAGCCAGGGGGCTCCTGGGCATGGCCAAGCCTGCGATCAGAGCCAAGGGGGCAGGAGCGGAGCTGGCGATCAGCCAGAGGCTTTAGGACTGGGCAGGGGCGGAGCTGGTGATCAGAGGGAGCTGGGGGTCCCCTGCCCAGCCAGAGATTGGTGTGAACTACAGAGGAAACACCTTTTCTGACTGCTCATTGGCTAAGCTTCCTGTATGTCACTGGTAATATTCTTAGTAACTTGGGTAATAAGAATCCAAAAAGGTGATCTAGGGTTTTTCCACCACACTTCTGGAGAAAAAGCCTGCTGCTGGAAGGCTAAGAAATGTCATATCCTGCCCTAGCCGGTTTGGCTCAGTGGATAATGCCTCAGCCTGCCCACCGCAGGGTCTGGGTTCAATTCTGATCAAGGGCATGTACCTAGGTTGCAGGCTCCTCCCTGGCCGGGACCCAGATCAGGGCTCATGCAGGAGGCAACCAATCAAAGTGTCCCTCTCACTTTGATGTTTCTCTCTGTCTTTCCCTTTCTCTTCCACATTCTCTAAAAGTCAATGGAAACATATCCTCAGGTGAGGATAAAAAATAAATAAAGAAATGCATATCCTATGAAAGACACATCTTGAAAATGCCTAAAGAAAGTTGTCATTTTTTCTTGGTGAAGGGACTAGAGTCTGTGTTGATGAAAACACCTTGGTGGCTGTGGTGACTGACAGTGGCTGCAGCAGCGGGGTGATGGGTCTGGTGCCTTCCCCTGATCAGCCGGGTCGTCTCCCACAAAGGGAGGCCAGACTGTGGCTTAGGCCCACTCCCTGGGGGGAGCGGGACTAAGCCGTCAGTAGGACATCCCCTGAGGGCTCCCAGTATGTGAGAGGGGGCAGGTTGGGCTGAGGGACCCCCCCACCCCCAGTGCACAAATTTCATGCACCGGGCCCCTAATAATTTATAATCTAGCAAATGTATCACTTTTAATTTAACAAGGTCTTGCAGTTATTGACCCTTCTTTATTCAGTGAACAATATGTCATATATTTTTCCATGTCAGTAATTTAAATGTACATTATCATTTTAATGACTGCCTAGGATTCTGTTATATAAATATACTCTAATTTATTAACCCAACCCCTATTCTGGTTTTTTAGGGCAGATTTCAGTTTTTCACCATTATACTTGTAAACAATAGTTTAATAAATCCATGATGACAGAAGCTAGCTGACATGTACAATTATCTCCCTAGTATAAATTTATATTTGAAGGATAGTTGAGCAGATGATATGCACATTTTATATGATGTACAATGTTAAATTACCCTTCAGAAACTTTGGAAGAATTTCTACTCACAAATTGGGCTTTAAAACACCTGTTTCTTCCATGTTACCAAAAATGGATTTGTGGATGTTGGTGGTTTTTAAGAATTCAATAATATTTGAGGTTATTAGTAAAACTAAACATTTTCACATTTTTATTTTTAGTATGGGTATTGTTTTTACATCAACTAGGCCCATGTTCATGATGAAGGACTAGTTTTAAGTATGGATTTGTAAGTTTTGGAGAATTAACAATATATGTTGCTACAATTTTTTATCCAGTTTATTGTTTATTTTTAGAATTTCTTTGCTATGCAAATGATTTTTAACATGTTACTATCAAGCAAATGTAGATCAATTATTCCTAATGAAAATGCATTGTGTTATATAAGGTGTGCTTTAAGTATAAAATACACATCTGATTTTTAAGATGTAGTACTAAATAAAAACTACAATGAAGAATTATATTTTTATAGATTACATGAAATATATTATTAAAATGATTTTACTTTTTCTTCTTTCTGTGGCTACTGGAAAATTTAAAATGTATGGATAGCCCACATTATGTATCTTCTATACAGAGCTGATTTAGACCATCAAAGTCCACCAGGTTGGGTGGAGAGAGGCACCAAGGTCTTCTAAGATGCATATGTAAAGAATCTGCATTGAGGGTGTACTGAGGTGGAAGGGTTAAAAAAAAGGTTGTTGATTCATCAACCAACATGGACTTCTAAACATGCAAAAACTTACTAGACATATTTTATTTTTATCCTGAATGGTAAAGGGTTATTTTTGCTCTTCCTGACTAAAATATTAGTAGCATATGTTGTCTTCCCATGTTTAAACAAACCAAAAAAGACAAGTAATATTCTAAGTCATAAGTATCCAGAACATTTCTATAGGAAGGTGAAATGCATATTAGTTACCTCACATTATATGATTATAGGAATTTAAAAAATCTAACAAAGAAGTTAGTATGTACCTTAGAGTGCCCCTTATAAATGCAGTTTTCAGTTGTTTTTACTTGTACTTTTGATAAGTTTTGATCATAATAATTTGAAGTTGAGTTTTCCACTATATTTCTATTATAAAGAAATATGAAGTAATGAGTAAAGGTGTGTGTGTGTGTGTGTGTGTAGGCAGCCTGAAGTAGTATGGAAATGTAGCTTTGTAGATAAGAGTCTAAACACTTTGTGGAATAAACTCTAGTTGTGAGTTAGATTGTGTTGTCTAACCTTTCTGAATATTATGTTCTTCTATATCTGCATCTCTAAAAATAATAACTACAAATTTAGTTACCTGACAATTTGTTGTACTTACTATGTTTTCATTTTTTAATGTGTTACTACATCAAATGCAGTTTGGTTACTAAAGCAGTAAGCCATCGGTTTGGTAATCTTAAGTATACCCTCACTTTAAAAAGAAATATATATATATATATATATACATACACACACATACACACACACACACACACACACACACACACACACACACACACATATACTTTTATTGATATTAGAGAGAAAGGGAGAGAGAGATAGAAACATCAACGATAAGAGAGAATCATTGATTGGCTGCCTCCTGCATACCCCTTACAGGGGATCGAGCCCACAACCCAGGCATGTGCCCTGACTAGAAATCCAACCATGACCTCCTGGTTCACAGGTAGATGACCAACCACTGAGCCACTCCAGCCAGGCAAGTATACCTCACTTTTGTCCTGAGAGAAGATGGTTTCTTTTTCATTAGACCATACAAAATATTTTTTTAGAGTTGAAAGACTGAGCAGCTCAATGAACATGTACTTATTACTTCTTATAACAGAGTTAAACAATACATGATCCTGTGGTAAGAATACTTATGGAGGAAATCTATAGAGCATGTTAAATCCTTGTAATATGGTGAGAGAGAGAAAATGCAAAAAACAATGAAGCAAGAGCTAAAACAGAAAGGGATATAGATAATGTACAGAGGTTTAAACATGCTGATCCAGAAGATCAAAGAATCTACTAGAAAAACAAGAATTTCCTTGTTTTGTGAAATGAAGAAATTTTAAATGAATAGAATTAATGCTCTGGTAGACAAAGAAAGGCAATCCCTAGTATGGAAAACAAGAGAAAATGCAGAGGTATACATTTTTTAAAAACCATATTCCTAGGTTAGTAAGGAAACCATACACATGGAACATGCAAACCTCAAAATAAGGGCAAAACTGATTTAATGTGGTTGGTAAGACAATGTTTCAAGGAAATAGCTTTCATGTACCATGATTTAAATACTGTGCAGTAGACCCAGTGTATGTTAAAAGATTGCATGCAGCATCTAATTTAACCTACACAAACATCAAAATGCCTGCTACTTATCTCAGTTTTTACAAATGAAAAGTCCCAGACTCAAGTAATTAGGTGACATTCCTAAAGTGGAAGAGCTAGAGACAGAGGCCAGGACTTGAAGCAAGTTTTATATGACTCCCAAGATTGTGCTTTTAGCAATTGTGTGGACAGAAACCCACCTTAAACTGCTTTCCTTATCCTTCGATGACACCATGGGGCAACAAACTGAATTTTAATGTAGAAGGCTAGCAAGGAGAGTGGTATTACTTATTATAAATAAAAAGTGTACGCTACATTTCTGTTACTACGTATTTTAGGTTGATTTGGTGATTATACCTAATTATCATCAGTGCCAGGTTTTGCAAAACAAATGGCTATTTTTAATGACCCTTTTGGAAAGCTCAAATCCGGGTAAAAGTTATTATTATTTATACTTATATTCAGTTATACCTGCTGCCTCCATATACAGTATTTCAGTATTATTGAATTACATAAATGATGGGTAGGGTGGAAATGAAATTATAAATGGTATATATTTATTTTCATCATTATGATCACATTGACTAAAATATTTTTAATTATAGAAAAATAAATGAAACTATTATCTATATAAATGCTACGGAACAGAATTTATGCAAAAAAATAGACCAAGCAGTTATCATATTGACAGTAAATGCTTAGTAAATTCTTTTTTGTGCTGTTACACAACTGTCTAGAACACTCTGGTTTTTTGTTTACTCACTCACCACCTGTTGGAAAAACAGCTGTCTATACCCATAGCTGAGACAAGGAGAAATCAGCGGCATCTTTCAATTATGCAAAGTATATTTAAACCGTTATACAGAACAACCTTGACTATCCTGAGAACCTGGCAGAGAAAGGCTGTTCAAGGCAGCAGCATGGAAATAATGACATTGTGATTTTTTTCCCTAAGAAAGGGCTCTGTGCTGCTAAACTTTTTAGGGGTGGGAGGAAGCACTGAGGTAAAAATCTCAAAATGGGAACTTTCTCTTTTAGCTAGAGGCACTTCATTGTTAATTGTGTTTGAGGGATAAATCCTTCTGATTATGGATAGCCATTTGGCAAACTTTAACAGTGAGAAAACACTGACTACTAAAGACTAACGAGGGAAGGTTATAGAGTCATCATTTAGCACACCTTAGAACACTTTTCTTTTATTTGTATATTAAACATCTTTGGTGCACATTAGTCTCTAGGAGTATTTTATGTGAGGGGATTCAGTTTATTTGGATTTATTGTTAAGCATGTGATTTATTTAAACCATAGCAACACGATGTATTTATCCTATTATTGAAAAAAAGTCTTAACAAAGGTTAAAACCAACAAAATAGTAAATAGAGATTGTAGCTAACTAAGCAGGTTATGAGATTCCTTATAAAACAGATATACCCCTTTTATATTGTTTCTATAGTCTTTAAAACCAACTGTTAATTCCCTATTTCATTGATTGTATCAAGCCCAGGTGAAAATATTAATCTTATCTAGAGTAAAAACAAAAGGTATTTTGGATTTCCTATGATTAAGAAAATGATTATTTCAATAATTTTAAATATCTCTAAACTTTATAAAATTTATTGCAATCTCAATACTATCAAAACCATTCTTTATATAGGTCAAAGATAAGATAATGAAAATCAGATATTCTAATTTGCATTTGAGAGCTCATTAGATATAACAAAATTAGTATTCCTAAATAAAGACCTAATGACATGGTAAGCACAGTTATTATAACAGAAAGATACTGCTTAATTCTCTATGAAATTTGTAGATCAAAATTCTATCTATAATTAATAATTTCATTTTATTCAATTGCCCTAATCAAGCTACTCTTTAATATGGCATAAATTTAATTTTGTTACTAGTGCCTTGTAAAGCCTCTGCAGATTGCATGAGAATATAAAGTAGTACTAAAGAGGAAAGAGACAGAAACATTTTGTTTTTCTATTTCAATTCAATTTTAGTGGGGAAAATACTGTTTTTACTGATGATATTATGGTATAGTTATTCTTTCAATAAATTTGGGATTGCTTTAAACAGCTGTAAAAATATTTATCACTAAACACATCTCCCAAATCAAAGGTATGCTAAAATTATAGAAATGCATTATGTAATCATTAGAGGCCCGGTGCACAAATTCGTGCACGGTGGGGTCCCTCTGGGTGGCCTGCAGGGATCAGCTGAAACCCGCAGTCCAATGCTGCCTGCAGCTCCTACCTGCTGCTCCTGCTCATCCTGACCCCACTGCACCTGCTGTGGGTTCGTGCCCAATCAGTCTGGATTGGGAGAGGCTCACGCTGCCACAGCAGTGCTCGCCAGCCGTGAGCCCTGTGTCTGGCGTCCTCTCAAGGAGAGTGGCCTGCGGGATGGGGCTGAAACTGGCTCTCTGACATCCCCCGAGGGGTCCCTGGAATGCGAGAGGGTGCAGGCCATGCTGCGGGACCCCACTAGTGCACGATTGGGCCGGGGAGGACCACAGGAGAGCTCCAGGGCATGTACAGCCCTGTCTCACCCAGTCCCAATTGGGGCCGGCCAATGGGGGAAAGACGCGGGAGGTTGGCCAGCCAGGGAAGAACTATGGGAGGGCTCCATCTCGCTCAGTCCTAATCGGACGGACCCCAGCAGCAAGCTAACCTACCAGTCAGTGCATGTCATAGCAACTGGTTGACCAGTCAACTGTCTGCCTCCTGGTGGTCTGTGCACATCATAATGAGTGGTTAAGCGGCCTTAGCATATCATTAGCATGTTACGCTTTTATTGATTGAACAGCTGACCGGTCATGGGACGACCGGACATTTAGCATATTAGGCTTTTATTATATAGGACTAGGGCCCCGGTGCACAAAATTCATGCACTGGGGGTCAGGGGTCCCTCAGCCCAACCTGCCCCCTCTCACATACTGGGAGCCCTCAGGGGATGTCCTACTGTCGGCTTAGGCCCGCGCCCCACAGGGAGCGTACCTAAACCACAGTCTGGCCTCCCTTTGTGGGAGGCGACCGGGCTGGTCAGGGGAAGGCACCAGCCCCATCACCCCGCTGCTGCAGCCACTGCCAGTCACCACAGCCACCAAGGTGTTTTCATCAACACGGACTCCAGTCCCTTCACCAAGAAAAAATGACAACTTTCTTTAGGCATTTTCAAGATGTGTCTTCCATAGGATATGTATTTCTTTATTTTTTATCCTCACCTGAGGGTATGTTTCCATTGACTTTTAGAGAATGTGGAAGAGAAAGGAAAAGACAGAGAGAAACACTTTGATTGGTTGCCTCCTGCATGAGCCCTGATCTGGGTCCCGGCCAGAGAGGAGCCTGCAACCTAGGTACATGCCTTTGATCAGAATCAAACCCAGACCCTGCTGTCTGCAGGCTGAGGCATTATCCACTGAGTCAAACTGGCTAGGGCAGGATATGACATTTCTTAGCCTTCCAGCAGCAGGCTTTTTCTCCAGAAGTGTGGTGGAAAAACCCTAGATCACCTTTTTGGATTCTTATTACCCAAGTTACTAAGAATATTACCAGTGGCATACAGGAAGCTTAGCCAATGAGCAGTCAGAAAAGGTGTTTCCTCTATAGTTCACACCAATGGAGGGCTGGGCCCTGCCCAGGCCTTAAGCCTCTGGCCGAAGCTTTATGCCTGGGCAGGCCTCTCTAGCTCCCTCTGATCACCAGCTCAGCCCCTGCCCAGGCCTGCCCAGACCAAAAGCCTCTTGGGCAGGAGCAGACCCCCAGCTCCCTACAATCAATCGCAGGAGGTCTGCTCCTGCCCAGGCCGAAAGCAGACCCCAGCTCCCTGCCCAGGTGATCAATCGCAGGGGGTCCGCTGGTGTACCAGGCCAAAGAAACCCCCAGCTCCCTGCAATCGATGGCAGGGGGTCCGCTGGTGCACCAGGCCAAAAGCCTCCAGGGGGGGCTTTTGGCCTGGAGCCGGAGCGGACATCCAGCTCCCGGCTTTCGATGGCAGGGGAGCTGGGTGTCCACTCGTGCACCAGGCCAAAAGCCTCCGGCGCCTCTCAATGGCTGGATAGGCCACCCCGAGTCCCGCCCCCGAGCCTCCTGCTGGCCCAATCATGGTTGTAGCGGAGTGATGGTTATTTGCATATTATCCTTTTATTAGGTAGGATAGTGTTTAGGTTAATAGAAAACTTACTTTATAATTAAAGCTAGACCCATGGTCAGCAAACTGCGGCTCATGAGCCACATGCGGCTCTTTTGGCCCCTTGAGTGTGACTCTTCCACAAAATAGCACGGCCTGGGTGAGTCTATTTTGAAGAAGGGGCATTAGAAGAAGTTTACGTTTAAAAAATTTGGCTCTCAAAAGAAATTTCGATCGTTGTATTGTTGATATTTGGCTCTGTTGACTAATGAGTTTGCCGACCACTGAGCTAGACCATCAATAGTTGCAATCAGATTAACTCTAATTATTTAAAAATTTAGTATTTTACAACTAAATGAATACCATAAACCTGAGGGAATATTTATGAATAGTATTTTCATCATTATACATTGATGATAGACATTGGCATATAGATGATATTTAAACTACAGTTTGAATGAGATCTCTTAGGAGGAAAAATAGGTAGATGAGAAAAGAAGGTCCATCACAGATGCTGGGAACTGTTTGCATTCAAAAGTGGGAACTTAAAGTGACTGAATGCTAGCAAAAATGTAGGCTGGAAAAAAATACATACTACCCATCCTCACCCAGGGATGGAAGGATTGATACTTTGCATAGTACTGAGGGGAGAGTCATATGAGGATGATCATATTGTCATATTGCTCTTAGCCATATGACAATATGATCTCATTTCTTGTGCTTTATTATGCTTGTGACTATTCTTCTAAACATACCCATCACTTGAAACAAGTCTCCTTTCTTGGGGTTAATTCACCTTATTCACATGTTGGAAGAGGCCATGACCCGTTTCCTTTTTCTTTCATGAAGAAATGATTTATACAGTGATGCATGCTACTTTAAAAACAAGTTATGAAATTAATATTGTGTTTTCCTAAGGTTACTCCCTAATTTGTTGAGTCCACATCTGTCATGAATTTGTTTTATGATTGATTTACTAGTTATATGATTAAAAAGTGGCAAGGATCCTCTTAAATTATTAAATCACAAATAAACTGCATAACTCTTGGCATGATCGCAAGGCTAAATCACCCTCAGGTTGATTCATTAGATTGTGAAACTAAGAATCCTTGTATGAAGAAATAAACTGAACAGCTGCTTGTTGTTGACTTACAGCCCTGTTGTAAATAGCTGAATAGATGCTGTCCTCTTGGGAGATTAGTATTTAATCTTTAACAGGAAATTTCAATGCATTCATCCCTCAGGACAAGTACACAGCTGTAAAATATGAAAGCTAAGGCACCTCCCATGGATGAATAGTCCCAACAAGGAGCATTTCTCCACTTGAGACACTTATCATTTAAATGTGTTTACCAGATCATTTTGCATCAGGGTCTGCATCAAGCGGGGAAATGAAAGTTCAGAGCAGCTGAGTTATGGAGAAGGGCTGGATAAAAATTGACAGAAACAGCAGAAAGATCTAACAGTTTAATTACCAAGGACAGATTCTTAAAATAAAGTGATGTGTGTTTCATACTGGAATAAAGGTCAGTTATCGGGGGGGGGAGGGGGGGGAGGTTAAACTGGCTAAATCATAATTTGGAATAATAAAATTGGACAGAGAGGAAAAAAGAAGAAGATATGTTAAATTTGGAGACAGATGGTCCCAATTATTGTGATATTATTTCAAAGTATTTAATTTAGAAAGTTAGAATCAAGTTGATACTATTTTAGAGTGTTTTCATCACTCTACAGAAATAATTACTTCTTATCACCTTGCAGTAGCCATTTAAAAAGCAACAGCTACATAGTATTTTCACTGTTCAGACCTCCCCCCTTATTTTTAATTTAAGTCTAGAATTTTCAAAGCTGGCAAGAAAAAAATTAAAGGAAGGGGACTAGCCCTGTAGCTACATGGAATAAAGGCCAATTTCATTGAAAGAGGTGTGGGAAGCTGTCAGTAAGAGCTGACACTGACATTTCAACAAAGAAAAGAAAAATGACACAGTAAATGTTTTAGAAGAATTTGCTCATGGTTCTACCTTCACCAATTTGTGCATAATGTAATCCTGGAAATATGTGATATTTAATATGTAAGTCAGCTAACTTGCATATGCATAAGGAGAGATTATTAACAAAAAAAACTTTGAAATACATTAGAAAATGTTTAGTTTCCCTTTCCCAGATGAATACCATAGTTGATGATATGCTTCTAGGATTTTAAATATATATTATTGCCTGGATGGCATGGCTCAGTAGTTGAATGTCAACCTATGAACCAGGAGGTCACAGATTGATTCCTGGTCAGGGCACATGCCCAGATTGCAGGCTCAATGCCCAGTGTGAGGTGTGCAGGAGGCAACCGATCAATGATTTTTCTCTCATCATTGATGTATCTCTCTCTCTCCCCCTCTCCCTTCCTCTCTGAAATATATATATTAAAAATATATATTATTATTTTGTAATTCAAGTCCTTTGGTTGATCTCTTAACCCCCACGTCCCCTGTCTTCCTTCTGAGGACTGACGGACTATTCGATGCTTCTATGTCTCTGGATCTATTTTTGTTCATCAATTTATGATATTTATTATATTCCACAAATGAGTGAGATCACGTGATATTTTTCTTTCTCTGACTGGCTTATTTTGCTTAGCATAATGCTCTCCAGGTCCATCCATGCTGTTGAGAACGGTAAGAGTTCGTTCTGTTTTATAGCAGCGTAGTATTCCATTGTGTAGATGTACCACTGTTTTCTAATCCACTCATCTGTTGATTGGCACTTAGTTTGTTCCCAAATCTTGGCTATTGTAAATTGAACTGCCATGAACATAGGGGTGCATATGTCCTTTCTGATTGGTGTTTCTGATTCCTTGGGATATATTATTAGAAGTGGGATTACTGGGTCAAATGAGATTTCCATTTTTAGTTTTTTTGAGGAAACTCCATACTGTTCTCCACAGTGGCTGCACCAGTCTGCATTCCCACCAGCAGTGCAAAAGGTTTCCTTTCTCTCCACATCCTCACCAGCCCTTATTGTTTGTCGATTTGTTGATGACAGCCATTCTGACAGGTATGAGATGGTATCTCATTGTTTTTCTTTGCATCTCTCAGATAATGACTTTGAGCATGTTTTCATATGTCTCCTGGGCTTCTGTATGTCCACTTTCAAAAGTTAAGTCCCTTGCCCTTTTTTTTAATTGCATTGTTTATTTTCCTCTTGTTAAGATATATGAGTTCCCTATAAATTTTGGAGATTAGGCCCTTATTGGAGATAACATTGGCAAATATGTTCTCCCATGCAGTAGGCTTTCTTGTTTTATTGATGGTTTCTTTTGCTGTGCAGAAGCTTTTTATTTTTATGTAGTCCCATTTGTTTATTTTCTCTTTAGTTTCCATTGCCCTAGGAGCTGTGTCGGTAAAGGTATTACAACATATGTCTGATATTTTGCTGCCTATGGATTCTTCTAGGATTTATATGGTTTCCCATCTTATGTTTAAGTCATTTATTTTGTGTATGGTGTAAGTTGGTGGTCTACTTTCATTTTTTTTTAATATGTACCTGTCCAGTTTTCCCTACACCATTTATTGAAGAGACTTTCTTGACTCCATTGAATTCTCTTGTCTCCTTTGTCAAATATCAATTGAGCATAAGGTCTTGGGTCAATTTCTGGGTTCTCGTGTTCTGTCCCATTGGTCTATATGTCTGGTCTTGTGCCAGTACCAGGCAGTTTTGAGAACAATGGCTTTGTAATATAGCTTGATATCTGGTATTGTGAACTCTTTCTCAAGACCACTGTGGCCATTCAGGATCATTTTTTGTTGTTGCATATGAATTTTTGGACAGTTTTTTTTTTCTAGGTATATGAAATATGCCGTTGGTATTTTGATGGGGAGTGCATTGGATCTATAGATTGCTTTGGGTAGTATGGACATTTTAATTATGTTGATTCTACCAATCCATGAACACAGTATATTCTTCCATTTGTTTATGTCTTTCTCTATCTCTTTTTTCAATGTCCTGTAGTTTTCTGACCAAAGGTTTTTACCTCCCTAGTTAAGTTTATTTCTAGGTATCTTAATTATTTTTGTGCAATGGTAAGTGGGAGTGTTTTTGTGGTTTCTCTTTCTGTAAGTTCATTATTTATGTAGATTTCTTGGTGTTGTATCCTGATACATCGCTGAATTCATTTATTAAATCTAGTAGTTTTTTTTTTATGGAGTCTTTAGGGTTTTCAATGTACAATATCATGTCATCTGCAAATAATGACAGTTTTACTTCTTCTTTTCCAATTTGAATGTCTTTTATTTCTTCTTCTTGTCTGTTGGCTATGGCTAGCCCTTCCAGTCCTATGTTGAACAGGAGTAGTGAGAATGGATATCCCTCTCTTGTTCCTGTTCTAGGGAAAATGATTCTAGTTTTTGCCCACTGAGTATTATGTTGGCTGTACGTTTGTCATATAAGGCTTTTACTTTGTTGAGATATAATTCCTCTATTCCCACTTTGCTGAGAGTGTTTTGTCAAATGCTTTTTCTGCATCAACTGATATGATTATGTGATTTTTATCTCTCAATTTGTTTATGTGATGTATCACATTTATTGATTTGCTGATATTGTACCATCCTTGCATCCCTGGAATAAATTTCACTTGGTCATGGTGTATGATATTTCTAATGTAAAGCTGGATCCGATTTGTTAGAATTTTGTTGAGGATTTTGGCATCTATGTTCATGAGGGATATTGGCCTGTAATTCTCTTTCTTTATAGTGTGTTTATTTGGTTTTGGAATTACGGTAATGTTGGATTCATAGAAAGAGATTGGAAGTGTTCCTTTCTCTTAAATATTTTGGAATATCCTGAGGAGGATAGGTTTTAGTTCTTCCTTGAATGTTTGGTAAAACTCCCCTGTGAAGCTGTCTGGCCCAGGGCTTTTGTTTTCTGGAAGATTTTTGATTACTGCTTTAATTTCTTCCATAGTTATTAGCGTATTCAGATTTTTTTTATTCTTCCTGATTGAGTTTTGGAAGGTCGTATTTTTCTAGGAATATGTCCATTTCTTCTAGGTAGACCAGTTTGTTGGAAGAGAGTTGCTCATAGTATTTTTTTTTTTTTACAATCCTTTGTATTTCTGTGGGGTCTGTTGTTATTTTGCCTCTTTCAGTTCTGATTTTTTTTGGGGGGGTACTCTATCTTTACTTCTTTGTTGGCCTGGCTAGAGAATCATCAATCTTGATTATCCTTTCAAAGAACCAGCTCTTGGTTTCATTGATCTTTTGTGTTTGTTTTTTTGTTTGTTTTGTTTTTGGTTTTTATGGGTTTGTTTTTTTGTCTCTATGTCATTTATTTCTGCTCTAACCTTTATTATCTCCTTCCTTCTGCTCACTCTGGGCTTTTCTTGTTGCTCTCTTTCTAATTCTTTAAATTGTAGATTTAGTTTATTACCAGTTTTTCTTTTTTTTTTTTTTTTTTTTTTGAGGTAGGCCTGTATTGCTATGAAGTTCCCTGATTTCCCCCTTGAATTTTGAATGATATCCTTGCCAGATTGAGTATTCTTGGATTCAGATCCTTGCTTTGAATCACTTTGTATACTTTATTCCATTCCTTCTGGCCTGATGTGTTTCTGTTGAGAAATAATTTGATAATCTAATGGGAGATCCTTTGTATGTAAGTCTCTGTCTCTCTCTTACAGCCTTTAATATTCTCTTTGTCATTAACATTTGCCATTGTAACTACAGTGTGTCTTGGTTTGGGACTTTTTGGGTTCATCTTCTTTGGGACTCTCTGTGTTTGAGTGTCTTTTTTCTTCCCCAAGTCAGGGAAGTTTTCTGTCATTATTTATTCACATAGGTATTGTAATACTTGATCCCCTTCTTCTCCTCCTGACACCCTAATATATGTATTGCTTCATTTCATATTGTCCTAAAGCTCCCTTGGACTCTCTTCATGCTTTCTAATTTTTTTCTCCAATTGTTGTTCAGATTGGATGTGTTTTATTGCCCTATCCTCTAGCTCACTAATTTGGTCCTCCACTTCTTCTAGTCTACTGTTGAAAACCTCCATCGTGTTTTTTATTATAGCTATATTATTTTTTATTTCCTCTTGATTCTTACATACATTGTTGATTTTCTCATCCATCCAGTTTATGAACTGTATGACCCTTACTCTGAATTCTTTTTCTGACATATTGCATATCTCTGTTTCATTTAGTTTCTTTTCTGCTGCTTCCTCCTATTCTTTCCTTTGGAAGTTGTTTCTTTGTTTCCCTAATTTTGCTGTCTCTTTCTTCCTCTGGGCTCCCTGCTTGTGGTCTGAGGGGTTGAAGCCCCTTGCAGTACAATGGTCCTGGACTTGCTAGCCCCGGGGATGGTCTGACTTGAGTTTCACACCTTTATTGTCTCTGTCCTGAGTTTGGAAGAGATGGATCTAGTCTCCCATGGATCTAGTCTCAGGGTATAATATCCTGAAATCTGCTGGATTTTATGGTACCTAACAGAAACCAAAGAGAAAAAATATCTGCCCATTATTCTTGAGGAGTCACTCCTGTTTGATGGTCTCCTCCTAGACAAGAAACTGCACAAACTATTCATTGTCACTCAGTCATAAGCTGGTCTTGTCCACTATAGTGTATGTGATTTTGATTCCAGAAATAGCAACACCCTGTTTAAATATATCTCCTCAATTATCTGTTTCTCAGGGTTGGTGGGGGCTGGTTCACAGTTCCTATGGTGTATGACTTTCTGTGAGGGCCCAGAGCCCTGTGGCATGAAATTCACTGTGCAGCTCCATCCCCTAAGACTGGATGGTACCCTGGGTCCCTCTGGCAGTGCACTTTCAGCATGGTCCTGTGACCTGTGGTTAGACACACCAGGTTTCACCAGCAGCTCTGACTTAGGCTGAGGGTAGGGAGTGCGCCAGGTGACAGTTCTGTCTGTGCTTGGGACAAGGTGTGCACCAGCTGAAGGTTCTCTCTGTGCTGGTGGCATAGCACACACTGGGTTGCAGCTCTGCCTGAGCTGGTGGTGGAGTGCACACAGTCTGTGCAGGACACAGGCTCTGTCTGCTGCTAGAACTCTCAGTCTGTACCAGGGGATGGATGCTCACTGGGCAAGGGTTATGTCTGGGTGGGGTGTAGCAAGCACCTGGCTGCAGTTCTGTATAGGGATCAGGATGGAGCGGGGAGTAGGGTACCCGTGGCTTGCACTTACAGTGCAGATACCTGAAGCATGGCATCTTGGGACACTGGTTCGGCCTCCGGCTAGGAGGCACAGCTGGGGAGGTCTGTCTGGTACACTCTCACTGCAGGTGTCTGGGACTCACATTGGAGTACCATGCTGCTCATTGCTCAAGCACGGTGGTGGTTACATGAGGGTTATGGCTGGGAAGCAGCTCCCTGCACAGGTGTGGGGGTGCTGTACAAGGTCAGTCTGGATATTGGTGTGGCAGCACTCCTGGCCTCCATTGCTTCCCTCTACAAGTTGGCATGTGTTCTGCGCCAAAGCCAAGCCAGCCTGGGTGTGCCCGCGGCAGTAGCAAGGGCTCCTCGTCTAGGCCAGTGGTCGGCAAACTGCGGCTCACGAGCCACATGCAGCTCTTTGGCCCCTTGAGTTTTTAGCAAAGGCCAGCTTAGGAGTACCCTAATTAAGTTCATAACAATGTACCTACCTATATAGTTTAAGTTTAAAAAAATTGGCTCTCAAAAGAAATTTCAATCATTGTACTGTTGGTATTTGGCTCTGTTGACTACTGAGTTTGCTGACCACTGGTCTAGGTGAACCTGATCTGCCAGTACCTGGGACTCCTGAGAAATTCCTCGCTTACCCATACACACTCCACATATGTCCACACTTGCCCCTCTCACTTCTTTACTCTGTCACACTCTCTCCTTCCCTGCCATCCTATTGGCTGCCATGTTGGAAATCCTATATATATATATATATATAATTTAATATTTTTCTTTTTACTTACAATTGTATCCTCTTCTAGGGCATGCATATGATGTGTATTCAATGACTTGATACCAATAACAGGTCTTAGAACTTCTAATAATCTCTTAATTATGCTAATTGTATAAGACATTCATGTAACTATTTTCATCACTGTAACTGTTTTATAACATTATTTAAAATAAAATAAAATTTTCAAAATTTAATAATTATTTTAATTATTATTGTGTAGACAAGAGTTCATGTGAATGAAAATAAACTGTGATCTGGCAAAGAGTGCCATATATGACAGCTAAAAATATTGGAGAATTAGTTGAAATAGAGAAACCTCTAAATTCAGCAAAAGGATTAATGTCCTCAGTGTGTACTGAAGGGAAAGTAGAAGGTTTGAAAACATGGTGACATGAAGCCTAAATAACAACAGAATCTATAGCTCATAATTTTAGTGGAGATTTAAAAAGGGTATAAAAGGTAAAATTAAAAAGAAATCATATAATAGAACTAAAGTATAGCTTTGCAGAAGCAAAATTATCCAATATAAAAGAAGTGTATCACATATATGATGAATAATTATTTCAGAAAACAGAAGAACTTTGAGACATATTACACTACAACGTATTTGTACTTTCAAGAATTTCTTTTAATAAATTCAGAATAAAAAGTAATAACATAGGAAAGTTAATTCAGGAATTCTTAACAGTTATTCAAAATGCCATTGGAGATGTTTAAACTTCATTTTAAACAGTAAAATCTAGATTATATTTTGCAGAAATAAATAAATAGCTTTTGTGAAGCTTGGAATCTACAAAAAATATAAGGGAAAGAACATCTAAAAGAAAGGAGCACATCTTGCTTAAATCAACCAATAAAACAAACCAAGTACAAAACATTTCTAAGGATGGAAAAAGAAATCCAGAGCATAGACAACCCATGCTGAAGTCTAGAGTTGTTTTGTTTCTAAGTAGTCATTCATTTGTGTAACATAATTTTATCTCTAATATTATTTTCAATAGCTATTATTTTTCAAATGGATCTTTAAGAATGACAATTAAGAATGATTGAAATCACAACACTGAATAGGCTTTGCTGTAGTTCACAATTATTTTAATACTGCAAGATGACTTATTCAGTAATTTCCATTTGTCAGAGGGAATTGCTGATCTTAATAAAAAATATATTATTTGTTCAAACTGATATGTATAATTATGGATAAAATCCTCTGTGTTTAAAATTACTTAAAACAATTATTATATAACTAGAGGCCCAGTTCACAGATTCATGCGCCAGTGGGGTCCCTCAGCCTGGCCTTCGCCCTCTCACAATCCGGGAACCCTCTGGGGATGTCAGAGAGATTGTTTTGGCCTAATCCCCACAGGCCAGGCTGAGGGACCCCACCGGTGCACGAATCCGTGCACAGTGCCTCTAGTATGCATATAAGATCTTTGGTTAATCTCTTCCCCCTCTCCTCCCTCCTACCTTCCCTCTGAGATTCATCAGTCTGTTCCATGTTGCCATGCCTGTGTTTTCCACTCCTGCATTGAGCGTCTTCCCCCTGGTGGTCAGTGCGCATCATAGGTCCCGGCCAGTCAGCCAGTTGCTTAGGCTTTTATGTATATAGATGACCAGGCTATGACTTTGCCCATAAAATTTACTTAAAGAACAGTTATTGAGAGTTCAAGTTACTCTTGTATCCCATTGTCAATGGGAAAAAGGTGAATTACTAGGACACCAAAACTGGAATTAAAAGAGTCTGTAATGAGTAAATCTTAGGTAGAAGACAACTAAGAAATTCAAGACTACAATAGGTTTATTGGTATTTTTCCTGACCTTAGTGGCAGACTAGAAGTTCTTGATTAATTGCTTCTTACTTTATAACTAGAGGCCCGGTACACGAAATTCGTGCACGGCGGGAGGGGGTGTCCCTCAGCCTAGCCTGTACCCTCTCCAATCTGGGACCCCTAGATGGATGTCCGACTGCCCTCTCACAATCCAGGACTGCTGGCTCCCAACTGCTCGCCTGCCTGCATTCCTGATTGCCCCTAACCGCTTCTGCCTGCCAGCCTGATCACCCCCTAACCACTCCCCTGCCAGCCTGATTGATGCCTAACTGCTCCCCTGCCAGCCTGTTTGCCCCTAACTGCCCTCCTCTGCAGGCCTGGTCACCCCCTCCAATTCCCCTCCCCTGCAGGCCTGGGTCCCCCCCAACTTCCCTCCTCTGCCAGCCTGGTCACCCCTAACTGCCCTCCCCTGCAGACTTGATCACCCCCAACTGCCCTCCCTTGCATTCCTGGTCCCTCCCAACTGCCTTGCCCTGCTGGCCATCTTGTGGTGGCCATCTTGTGTCCACATGGGGGCAGCCATCTTTGACCACATGGGGGCAGCCATCTTTTGTATTGGAGTGATGGTCAATTTGCATATTACTCTTTTATTAGATAGGATAGAGGCCTGGTGCATGGGTGGGAGCCAGCTGGTTTGCCTCGAAGGGTGTCCCATATCAGGGCGGGGGTTCCCTTGGGGTGTGGGGCAGCCTGGGCGAGGGGCCTGTGGTGGTTTGCAGGCCAGCCATGCCCCCCTGCGACCCAAGCAGAGGCCCAGGCTGGCTGGAAGCAGGTATCTGGGATTTACTTATCTTCTATAATTGAAATTTTGTAGCCTTGAGCGAAGCCAAGCCTCCTGCTTGCTCCGTGGCCACAGCCATTTTTGTTGGGATTTTTTTTTTTTTATATTATATTGATTTTTTACAGAGAGGAAGAGAGAGGGATAGAGAGTTAGAAACATCGATGAGAGAGAAACATCGATCAGCTGCCTCTTGCACACCCCCCACTGGGGATGTGCCCGCAACCAAGGTACATGCCCTTGACCAGAATCGAACCTGGGACCCTTGAGTCCGCAGGCCTGACGCTCTATTCACTGAGCCAAACCGGTTTCGGCTTGTTGGGATTTTTTAATCTTTTATAATTGAAACTTTGTAGCCTTGAGCAGAGGCCAGGGCAGGCCCAGGCCGGCGGGAATCTTGGCTTCTTCATCGCCAGGGGCAACCCAAGCCTCCTGCTCTCTCCAGCTCCTTGGTCGCCACCATCTTTGTTGGGATTTATTTATCTTCTATAATTGAAACTTTGTAGCCTTGAGCGGAGGCCAGGGTCAGCCAGGGCAGGTGGGAAGCTTGGCTTCCTCCATCACCAGGGGCTACCCAAGCCTCCTGCTCACTCTAGCTCCGTTGCCACCACCACTTTGGTTGGGTTAATTTGCATACTCGCTCTGATTGGCTGGTGGGTATAGTGGAGTGATGGTGAGTTTGCATGTTACTCTTTTATTAGTGTAGATTAGTCACATTAGGATATTTTCTTTTTAGCTATAGTTTGTTCAATGTTTTATAGTATTTCGTGTTATGAATGTACCACAATTTCCGTATCCACTCTACTGATGGACACTTAAGTTGTATCGAGTTCAGAACTCTGACAAAGAATACTGCTATGGACATTCTTATACTTTCCCTTTGGTGCCCGTATGCAGTTTTTTCTGTTTTATATTTACCTGCAAATAGAGTTGCCAGATAAGATACCTAGATAAATGCAAATTTCAGATAAACAACAAAAACCATTTTGGTATATGTATGTATCAACTAATGCATGCATGCACATATACTAAAAAGATTATTTAATGGTACCTGAGGTTCACATTTAACTATGGGTCAGGTATTTTTGTTTGCTAAATTTGGCAACCCTACCTAGAAATAAAATTAAAATAAAAAATAAATCTCTCTTTATACAAGCTTTCTTGTTTTCTTCTATGAGCTTTTTTTGTTAGACTTTTCACTTTAACACATATATCCTCTTTGTTTACAATTTTGTTTGTATTATGAAGTTTTGTTTGTCAATTTTAATGTTTTTTTAAACATATTTTTATTGGTTTCAGAGAGGGAGAGAGAGAGATAGAAACATCAATGATGACAAAGAATCATTGATTGGCTGCCTCCTGCACGCCCCCAACTAGGCATGTGCCCTGATAGGAATCGAACTGTGAACTCCTGATTCATAGGTCGATACTCAACTACTGAGCCACCCCAGCCGGACAATTTTAATGTGTGGTTGTTTGTTTGTTTTTTTAATCAAATGGCTATCCAACTATACTAGAAAATTTTATGGAAAAGACCATTTTTGTCTCCACTATATGGGGATTTCAAGTAGAATAACATAACTCTATAGATCAATTAGGGAAGAAATGACAGATACATTCAGTATTCAAACATTGAATGTGGAATACCTTTGCACTCATTTAGGTATTTTCTTGTTATGAATATATTTTATGGTTCTATGTCTATATATTGAAAATTTTGTTTATCGTAAACCTAAGATATTTTGTTGCTACTTACATAGTTATAATTTTGTAAAAATTTGCATAATTTGTATGGTACTCCCCACCCATATCTATCAATCTTTCCATATACATTTAATAGTTGTGATTTTTGTAAAAAAATTAGTAGTTATATCCTGGCACCTGACTGTAAGATCTGTTAAGGTAAGAATTACCAGTATGCATAGTTTTATTCATCATTATATAAACAAGGCTAGTCAATGTATCATAAATAGTAGGCAACCAGTAAATATTTGCTGCAATCTTTGCAAGAGGTAACTAATCCCAATGATTTGAAAATTGGTCCATGGTTCTATTTACATAGAATATTTGGTTGATAACATACATTAGAAACACAAATACCCAATGTCACCACCTGCATAGAAATCTAGCATAATTGCCTTATGCTAGAAGTAAAGTTCATTTGAATTTAGGAGACAGGGAAGAAAAAATTAGGGAATAATTATCTATATGACAGAGTAGGGGAAAGGTGGTGGAATTGATTTCAGGTGGCACCCGGGGAGGCCAAGGCAGGCCTCAACCTGATACCAGGGTCCAGGCTCTTGTCATGGCTCAAGAAAGAATTCAAGAACATTACAGAAGGATTTAGCAAAGCACAGTAATTCATTAAAACAATAGTATGCACTCAAGAAGTGAGAGTGGGCCGAAACCGGTTTGGCTCAGTGGATAGAGCGTCTGCCTGCGGACTCAAGGGTCCCAGGTTCGATTCCAGGTCAAGGGCATGTACCTTGGTTGCGGGCACATCCCCAATAGGGAGTGTGCAAGAGGCAGCTGATCGATGTTTCTCTCTCATCGATGTTTCTAACTCTCTATCCCTCTCTCTTCCTCTCTGTAAAAAAATCAATAAAATATTTTTAAAAAAAAAAAAGAAGTGAGAGTGGGTGACTTCAGAGAATGGAGACGTGCTGATGAGGTCTGGGTGGGAGGTTTTTATTAAATGTGGGCACAGGGCAGGGGTGGTGAATAGGGTGGGCCTGGGCTTCTGATGCTGGTGAGGTAACTGTCCCTCCTCTCCAGACAGTGATTTCTTTTTTTTCCCCTCTCTGGGTTATAGGAAATTGGGTGGGAAGTAGAGGATCAGTTAGTCAGTGAAGGTCAGATCTGCAGTGTTCTAGCCAAGATGGAAAAGGGATGGATAGAGTTTGAGGCCTTTGTTTCCTAATCTAACTTAACTGCGTCAGAATGATCTTTATATTTCACTCACAAATAGTTAAAGTGTAAGAACACATGAAAACAGAAAACGACTAAGGTTTGACCTGTATTCTCAGTATTCAGGATTCTGATGGATTTGTTTTGCAGACTTGGTCAGACCTATGCTGCATTTAGTTCAGATAGCCAGAGTCTTATGAGGAACAATAGAAAACTTGCAAGCAAAGCGCACAGGATAGGAGACCTCTAGGTTTCAAAGTTGTTTTTTGTCTGTTTGTTTTGTTTTAGGCTTTTTCTTTTATCAAATAAGGTAATATTACACTATACTTCCTCTGAAGTATCTCTGTGGTTCTCTATAGAACAACAAGGGACAAAGGATGAACCATTACAAAGAATTAGCTCTTGGATATGACAAACATTCTAATAGCTAGATTTGCCCAAACATGTAAAAGACCTATCACTCTATCAAAGATGTATTATGTCACCCTTAGTGACACAATTATTTAGTAATGTAAGTTATGCAACCTTTGTATTCTAATATATAGCATATGTATGCACCCTATTTTAGGGAGGTGATAGTTCATTAAAAACAACAGTAGTGTAAGGTATATGAAATGAGAAGAAATAAAATAGATGGAATAAAAATATACTGTTTCTACAATTATTTAAGTGATTTTTCATTCTCTTCCTTTATAATTTTTTAAATTCCATGGTGGTGTTGCCTAAGTTGTATTTTAAGATAATTTTCAAGATTTAAACACAAGGAAACAAAAACAGCTACTCCTGCTGTTGCTCACTTCTTTTTTTGCAGGCATAAAATTATGCATCTACTAGTATAACCTTGTGGGTAAATGTGGATACAAGTAATGTAATGCACCATTTTAATTTAAATGCAAAATATTTATTGCTCTTACATAAAGTCAATAACATCCATACTGGTGAATAAGTGCCACTGATACAAATCAATTTTTTAAATTAGATAAAAATTTATTATTTCTCATAACTTTATATTTCTCTAGATAGTATGTAAATCTTTGAAAGCAATTAGCAAATCCAAAAGCACTTTGTACACTATGAATTTTTAATGCTCTTTTACATGCCATCTTTCTTCCGAGTAGAAAAACATAATTCCTTTAAATGCCCCCTCCCTCTTCAAGCATTTTAACTTTTCAAGTATTGAAGGCAGCTAGATAGAACATAAATAACATATAAATTTCCATGGCCTATGAATGAGACACCACTATGAATAATTTTTCAATTGTTTTAAAGGCCTCCCGATCACATCTGACTCAGATACAGCCATTGGCTGAATACAAGGGAAAGAAACTTTTTAGGTGATGTGAAGGCCTAGCAGGAAAGGGCATATCATCCAGAGGCTGAGGCGTTAATCATTGAAGACTATGGGAGATGATTAAACACAACATGGAAGCAGGAAGTGGTAGTGAATGAAATGAAACTAGCATTCCATATGGTCAAAAATTGAATGTATTCTTTAGATTTAGATGTGTTTTTATTAGAGCCCAGCTGTTTATTAGCAAGACTTTTTAGAGTGAATTACATTGTTTTAGGAGAGAGTTGTGAATGCAGATTTATCATTAGTTAAGGAAAGTGATGAATACCATCAGATAATGAATTATTTATCATTCTTCAATAGTCAGTTGGTTTTGTTTTTGTTTTTAACAGAAGTATGCCTTGAATCTCTCAGAAAGAACTGTGTTTACTCATTGCTTTTGATAATAATGGAGCAGAATTCTTTGTGTGCATAAGGGGAATTAGACTTTCTGGTGGTGTCTGCTTAATGGCTGAGTTTGGAAGGCAGACAAAAATTAGCTTCATATTTTGATTTTCATTTGCTGTTGGCCTAAGGAAGTACATGTGTGAATTAGTGGTATTGTTACAGGTTAGAAATGGAAATAATAGTATGATTTGTGTCCCAAATGTTGCCTTAAAATAAAGTTTGGATCATATTGACAGAGAGGCTACAAACCTTTATTCCTAAAGAACTTTCTGTGGCACAGTTTCTGAGAGTGGTGGTTAAAAACCACCCAGCGTAACTCTCAACTACTAGTACAATGATAATGAGAGTGAAAGAGATAAGTATATATTTCATTGATCTCCAGGTTTGGGAACATTGAGTGAAGCCACTGAATCCAAATCAGAATCCTCCCAATGAGCATCCCCAGGACCTTCAGGCAGTCTCTTAGAAGATACATCGATGAAGGCCTGGCTTGGAAAAGAAGGACATTGTAAGTACCTTTATATTGTTGTTTTTGTTCTAATTTTGTATTTTGAGTAATAATTTTAGAGTTACAGAAGTTTCAAAGATAACACAGAGAATCCCCATATGCCCATCATCCAGATTTTGCCAGTATTCAATTTTTATATATTGATGGTATATTTGTCAAAATGAAAATGAACATTTCAGAATTTCTATCAACTAAACTCCAGGCTTTACTTACATTTCCTCAGATGTTTTCCAGTAGTGCTCTGTGTCTGCTCCAGGATCCATGCAGGCACCACACAGTATTTAATTGTCATCTGTCCTTTGTCTCTTCTAACCTGTGACTACGTTTAGACACAAACCTTATTTTATTAGGACTTTGACAATTTTGAAAAATACTTAAGAATTTAAGGGGTATTGTGTGTGTGTGTGTGTGTGTGTGTGTGTGTGTGTGTGTGTGTGTATTACAAAGAAATAGAAGTTTTAATCATCATCTGTCTCTCCATTTTGTCAAATAAACTATGGCTAAGAGAGAATAATTGGGAAGTTTGGCAATAAGGTGGAACTAGTGACCTCCTGGGTGTGGTGGATGTCAATCAGACAAGAAAATCTTTTGAAATTAAAGATAAGTCATGGGCAGTGCATGTGAATCCTGTTAATTGAACATAAGAAGAGAATCACAGAAATTGCCTTAAAGAGTTGGGGGGTTGGGGGTTGGGGGTTGGTGGAGAGAGATAAAGCAAATAATGAGGTAAGCAGAATGCATGTATGTATTTCAGATTGTAAATGATTTCATACTAGAATTTTTTCAGTATAATTTTGTCATTGTAAATTTATTATTGGCCTTTCTGTGTTTTCTTTGATTCCATATCATATGGAGAGTTTTGGTAAATTTTATCTCCTTCACATATTCGATATATTTTTTAAATGGTAGCAATAAAATAAAGCATATGGTAGAGAATAGACTTGTTAAGAGAAGAAAATTGAAGATTATAGAGCAATTAAGAAAAGGTAAGTCTTTTACTTCTTTATTTCTATATGCAAAAAAAGGTTTTTTTTCTTTTTCTAGAAGGCACCATTTATTGAAAGTGTTCTTTTGAAATCAAATTCTCATGCACATAAGATTTTAATGTAGAATCTTGCATTATCTGTCAAGTAGTGATAGACTATGAAAAAGTGTTTATGATTTATCTGTTTCCTCCATGTTTTCATTCTTTAAGTCACTTGCCTCAATTTAAATGCTGTTACCTATTCTTTTATCTGTTCAGAATTATTGATAGAAATATACAGTACTGTCAAAGACAAAATTCACCAGACAATTAAGATCATTTTATTCAGGTTGTTGCAATAGGAACAGATCATATCTGAAAGCCAAAGTGTCTCAGCAGAGTGATTTTGCCATAGCCATTTACAGGGATGGGTAAAGGAATTGCAGACAGGGTGTTTACACTCAGGGTTATTCTGTACATAGGGAGTTCAAAATCAATTATTTGAACAGGAAATGTTTATCTCTGTGTCTAGCTATTTTCAGGGGGACAAACAGTTCTAGTCATAGTTAATTACTCATGAGACAAAGAACATACCCGTTGACTAGAGGCGAAAAGGGAAGAACTCTGTGTCTGGCCTTGTCTTCAGGTGTAGGCAAAGGGAAAGGACTGTTTTAGGTCTTGTTAGTACACAACATAAAAAAAATTACATTGCATTATTTTATCCATTAAATGTTTTATCATTATCCTAACTGTGCAATACCATATTTAAGACTAACTGGATTTCAAATAAACATCTCTTTATATTCTGTCTGGGATATGAAGGCAGGCTAGATTCTCAAATTTCTTCACAAATATAGCAAAGACACCTAGTTGTTCTAAAAAAGAAAAAAAAAAAGCCTTTGTCTTCCTCTTCTAGAGAAATAAATTGTCATGGTATGAAATCCATGGTACTTTAGGGTTTGTACTTTAGAATTTAATATTGTTCAAACATAACAACAACTTCAATTTTTATGGGGATATAATAGTGGTAACTGTCATTTCTGATGTTCAGGGCATTTACAATCTGTGGTACTATTGTTGTGCTGTACCTTGTTGATATTTTATTTTGAGATATTTCTCTCAAAACTTGTGTCCTTCAGCCCAGCCTGCGGCCTCTCCACAGTCTGCATTCTGGGGGCCCTCGGGGGATGTCCGACTGACAGCTTAGGCCCACTGCCCATGGGGAGCGGGCCTAAGTGGGCAATCAGACATCCTTAGTGCTGCCGCGGAGACATCCTTAGCCTCTCCTGCCACCACTGCCACTGTGCTCGCCAGCCATGAGCCCGGCTTCTGGGCTTCTGGCTGAGCAGTACTCCCCCTGTGGGAGCACACTGACCACCAGGGGGCAGCTCCTGCATTGAGCGTCTGCCCCCTGATGGTCAGTGTGCATCATAGTGACCGGTAGTTCTGCAGTTCAGTCGATTTGCATATTACCCTTTTATTATATAGGATGGAATTTCATAATATTTATGAATTTTAAAATCAGTTTTTCAAAAAGAATTCTAAATAACAAGAAACATAAAAATTTGCAGAAATATGACATTCTTAGTATATTCATTGGAATGTAGATATCAGCAAATAGTTCCTGAATTATTAATTTATCTAATACGTATTAATGGCATTATTGCACCCTGATGTATACAAACTTGTTCAAAGGGAATTATTTTTACAAACATAAAAAAAAATGTGTATTGGAACCTTAACAGAATGAGTTCTAAATATCAAACAAAATATACATAGAGGGTTTAAATGGAAATCTGTTTAATAGATTAAAGCTCTAAGTAAATGACCGAGTCATTGAAAGCAAATAGACTGAAAGTAAATTGGAGGACAATAATATACATTTAATCAATATTAATGAAAAATAAATAATGGAATTTATCAAAAGACCAAGATCATAGATTCTGTAAAATATCTAAAATAGCTTTGTAGCAATATTAACCTTTTGCACTCGGATGTCGAGATTAAAATTACTCTTTGAATGTATCAATAATTTGAAATATAAAAAATATCCAAATAAATAAGTTTGTATGAAAAGAAACTCCAGTTTTTTATTCTACTGCCGCACTTTGTAAAATCTGGGGTATTTAAAAAATTAAATCCCAAGTAGAATAAAGGAATCGAGAAAAAAGCAAGCGAGTGCAAAGGGTTAAATAGGAAATTGAATTTATTTTCTAATATACCAGTGCAAGATAGAAATAGAAGTGGATCATCCAAGTTTAATGGCACAAATAACATTATTATTGATGTAATAATACTGAACCATGCTAGTTTCTGCTCTTATTATCATTGTTTAGGCACAGAAATCTCTGATGTGTTGTGAATTCTGGGAAGTTTTATTCTTGTCTAGATTCTAAAGAATATGTTTAGAATTATAAAAGGCTTGTTTCCCAGGTTTAATCACACTTAATTTGATACTTCTCTTTTTCCAATTCACTTAACAGCTGAATCCAAACAGATGATATCTGTTTATAAATATGTTCCTAAAATGTGCTTTTCTCTGCAGTCACTCCAATAAAACCAGTGTAGTCTATTGCACAGCTAAATTGGTGTCTGAAAAAAAGAACTGTTATTTTCATGTACATTTCTTCTGTCTACCTGAGAAGCCAGATCAAAGACTTTTACATTATGTGATATTGCTGCCCCTCAGGGAAGAGCAATAAACTCCTTGAAATTTCATCTCCGCTAAGTTAGTGATATAAATGTCAATTTACTTTAGCTAAAGCAGACTTTTGAAATCAATGACTAGTAGGGATTACTGTCAGAAGAAAGAATATCTTGCTAGTTCTTACAAGTAAGTAGTCAGTCATAAAAAACGCTAAGTGAACTGAATGCATCATTCTCAAAATGTCAGTAAAATTTTATAATTTTCTATTGACTGCTTTCCACTTGGTGTTGCTGATATTCAATTATAAAATATAGAGTTCTTTTGAGCTCCTAATATGTTTGATTATCTACCCTCAACACAGAACCTCAATTTTCCTTGGCTTAAATGTTTCCATTTACTTGTAGCCTTCTTAAGAAGAGGAAAATAAAATAAAAAAACAAAAAAAATTATTTAGGAGCCATACCATCAAAGGATTTCAATGCATGCATGTGACTGTCAATCTCTGAATTTTATAGTACAGGTTGAACAAAAATGTATATAAATATATAATTTTATTTTTTAATTACAATTGACATTCAGTGTTATATTAGCTTCAGGGGTGCAGCATAGTGGTTAGACATTATATAATTTACAAAGTGATTCACCTGATAAGCCTAGTGCATAACTTGCACCATGCATAGTTATCAACCATATTCCCTATATTCCCATGTCTATTTTGTAATTACCAGTTTATACTTCTTTTTTTTTTTTTACAGGCTTTAACATAGGTAATACTTTATTATTATTATTATTATTATTGTAAAAGGTGGAAATTTATTTATTTATTTATTTATTTTTTTAAATTTCTTTATTGATTAAGGTGTCACATATTTGTCCTCATCCCCCCATTCCCATCCCACCCCCCTTCCCACGCATGCCCCAACCCCCTGTTGAACTTAACCGTTGGATAGGCTCATATGCATGCACACAAGTCCTTTGGTTAATCTCTCCCCCTCCCCCCACCCTCCCCTATCCTCCCTCTGAGGCCCGATAGTCCGATCGATGCCTCCTTGTTTCTGGTTCTGTTCTTGTTCCTCAGTCTGTTGTTCATCATTTCCCCTAGATGAGCGAGATCATATGTCACTAGATATATACTTATGAGAACTGAATGTGAGACGGGCAATAATAGTTATGCTGACAGGCAAATGAATCAGTCTGTAGTGAGTTTCTTTCTGGACCAACAGTTCTTTTGAGACCCAATTTCAATGTCCACCAGTTCCTTATGTGTACATGTCAGCACTGACCCCTCAGCTCTGGATGGTGGACAAATGGTGGTAACGGAGGTCCGACTCCCTCTGGTTTGGTCTCGGCCGGACCCAGGAGCACGGCTTCACCCGGACTAAGGGGCACATGGCCTCACCCAGACCCAAGGGGCGCGTGGCCTCACCCGGGCCCGGGACCCAGCCTCACCCGGATGGATCCAGGGGCACACGGCCTCACCCGGGCCCAGGATCCGGCTTCACCCGTACCCAGGGGCGCAAGGCCTCACCCGGCTCCAGGGACACATGGCCTCACCCGGACCCGGGGGCGCGTGGCTTCTCCCAGACCCAGGGGCACGTGGCCTCACCCGGACCTAGGTGCACGAGGCCTCACCCAGATCCAGGGACACGTGGCCTCACCCAGACCTGGGGGCGCTTGGCCTCTCCCAGACCCAGGGGCACTTGGCCTCACCCGGGCCTAGGCGCGCTAGGCCTCACCCGGATCCAGGGACACATGGCCTCACCCGGACCCAGGGGCGCGTGGCCTCTCCCAGACCCAGGGGCACGTGGCCTCACCCGGGCCTAGGTGCGCGAGGCCTCACCCGGATCCAGGGACACATGGTCTCACCCGGACCCAGGGGCGTGTGGCCTCTCCCAGACCCAGGGGCGTGTGGCCTCACCCGGACCTAGGTGCACAAGGCCTCACCCGGATCCAGGGACACATGGTCTCGCCCGGACCCAGGGACGCTTGGCCTCTCCCAGACCCAGGGGCACGTGGCCTCTCCCGGGCCTAGGTGCACGAGGCCTCACCCGGATCCAGGGACACGTGGTCTCACCCGGACCCAGGGACACTTGGCCTCTCCCAGACCCAGGGGCACGTGGCCTCACCCGGGCCTAGGTGCAGGAGGCCTCACTCGGATCCAGGGACACATGGTCTCACCCAGACCCAGGGACACTTGGCCTCTCCCAGACCCAGGGGCACGTGGCCTCACCCGGGCCTAGGTGTACGAGGCCTCACCCGGATCCAGGGACACATGATCTCACCCGGACCCAGGGACGCTTGGCCTCTCCCAGACCCAGGGGCACGTGGCCTCTCCCGGGCCTAGGTGTACGAGGCCTCACCCGGATCCAGGGACACATGGTCTCACCCGGACCCAGGGAAGTTTATACTTCTTAATTCCTTCATCTTTTTCACCTAGCCCCCAACCACCCTCCCATCTGACAACGATCTGTATCTGAGTCTGTTTCTGTTTTGTTGTTCATTTCTTTGTTTTTTAGTTCCACAAATAAGTGAAATAATATGGTATTTGCCTTTCTCTGACTTATTTCACTAGGTCCATCCATGTTGTCACAAATGGTAAGCTTTCCTTCTTTTTATGGCTGAGTAATATTCCATAAAATATATATATCACCTCTTCTTTATTCAGTTGTCTATTCATTGGCATTTATGTTGCCTTTATATCTTGGCTACTCTAAGTGATGCTGCAATGAATATAGGGATGCATATATTTTCAAATTAGTATTTTGGATTTCTTTGGATAAATACCTAGATGTGGAATTGCTGGGGCTTAAAATAGTTCTATTTTTAATATTTTGAGAAACCTTCATACTGTTGTACATCATGGCTGCACCAATTTGCAGCCCCATTAATAATGCACAAGGCTTCCCTGTTCTCCACATCTTGGCCGTAACTTATTGATTTATTGATGATAGCCATTCTGACAGGTGTGAGGGGATATCTTATTGTGATTTTAATTTGAATTTCACTGATGATTAGTGACATGGAACATCCTTTGATATGTATATTGGCCATCTGTATATCCTCTTTGGAGAAATGTCTCTTCAGGTCCTTGCCCAGTTTTTAATTGGATTGTTTGCTTTTTTCATGTTGAGTTGTATGAGTTCTTTATAAATTTTGGATATTAGCTTCTTATCAGATATATCATTGGTGAATATCTTCTCCCAATTGGTAGGTTGCTTTCAGTTTTTTTTGTGTTTTTTTTTTTTATGGTTTCTTTGCTGTGCAAGACTTTCTAATTTGATATAGTCCCATTCACATATTGTTTATTTTTTCTCCCACCTGAGGAGATATAAAAAAATTTATTAAGTACAATGTCAAAGAGTTTACTGCCTTTGTAAACTTATAGGAGTTTTATGATTTGGGGTCTTTAAAGTCTTTAATTCACTTTGAGTTTATTCTTATATATGGTCTAAGTAGGTGGTCTAGTTTTATTTTTTGCATGCATCTGTCCAATTTCCCCAACACTCCTTATGGAATAGACTGTCTTTATATCATTGTATATTTTCACCTTCTTTATCATATATTAATTGGTCATATAGGTGTGGATTTATTTCTGGGCTCTGTATTCTGCTACATTGATCTATGTGTATGTAACAATATTATTTTAAACTCTCAAGGAATGTACATTACAGGAAAGAATAGCAAAGATTGACTTTTATAAGGCAGATATATTTTATGAAATTATATAAGTAATTTCAGAACTGTGCAAGGTTAGCTACTGCCCTATCCTACTTTAATTGTACAGGTGAAACGTGTTTTTGTTGTAGCCCTTTTCTTGTTTTTGTATTTCCTTTCTTCATGGAGGCAGCTGACATACAAAAATCCCAGTGAATCTAAGCTATCAAAGGTAAGTCTATTTGGTGAAAGTAAAACCTAATGGCCTACATAAACAATTCAAGACCTTTGAATACTCAAGAGGATTATTTCCAAAATATTCCTCACCTAGGAAGCTGATGGCATGGGAAGCAAAAGTCTTATTTCCTTCTAAAATTCTCTACCATTTATTTATCTCTTTTTTAGCCTTTATGCCATGTAAGGTGAAAAATAAATCTGACCTAGTTAAACATTTGATTGAATAATTATTCAGCATTAAACAGTAAATAGATATAGAAAACCTATATTCTATTTGCAGTCCTCCAGGAACTGTAATCAATATCAATCTGGATTCAGTCAGAAAAAAAAAAGCCACTCTCTATAAATATAGAATTAAGTCTTTGCATGACTTTGCAATTTTCTACCAGTAAGTGGTGCAAGGTTCAACTTTTTCTTATTGGGCAGGTTATACAAAATTCCTCGTGAGGTCATGGATGTGACTTGAAAAGGTAGCTATATATCAGAAGTAGGTGCTATGATAATCTGACCTACTTACTAATGTAACATACTTGTTTCTCATGGAACTCCTTGAGCTTGATCTCATATATCATACTTCCATTTGATTATAGAAAGTTACTGTGAACATCCAAATTTATGACTTGGTAGATCAGAAAACAACCATTTCAGAAAAGGATTCTCATATCACATAATAACTTGATAGCTCACAACTGACCATTTGATCATTTCCTAGGGCATAGTATTAAGTCAAAAGTGTTTAACAAAAGGAAAGGAGTTAAACTATCATTCAATAGTAGAAAAATGTACATGGCTTAGCTATAAAATCGTAAGGATTAACTCTGTGACTACCAAAACATTCTACATTATATTTGTTTGCCACATACACTTCACACACTATTGGCTTTACTACAGTCCACCAGCATCCATGTTTGACCCACCATTACTTCTTGTACCTCTTTGTATTAGTTTGTTTTTAATATAATCACAGTGTATAATAAAATAATTCAAAATCTCGGTTTATTACATCAACAAATATATCTTATTTTATGTGTGTGCAGGTCAATTGTGGTTTAAGTAATTAAGGCTGAGCCAAGTTCAGTGGATTTTCTTGAATCTGTCAGATGGGTGTCTCCCAGAAGCTTACAGGGTTCTCCTCTGTTCCTCACTTCTTCAGGACAGATTATTTTGCAGGGCTCTGCTCCAGCTTTGGCCCTAGCTCCAGGCTGGCTGATTGGCTTTAGGTAATGTGGTAGGAAGAATAACACCTCACCAATGATGTCCACACCTTAATCTCCAGACCTGTGACAAGGTTACATTACATGACAAAAATGGAAACATTATTAAACTTACTAACTTTGAGATGGGGAAATTATCATGGATTTAATGGGTAGTCCCAGTCTACTGACTTGAATTCTTAAATCTAAAGAAATTTTTCTGGCTGCGTTAGAATTATGAGACAGAATAAGGAGGATAGATTCAAAGCCTGTAAGGGGCTCCTACATTACTGGCTTACAAAATGAAGGAAGGGGGACACAAGCCAAGGAATGAAAGTAGTGTCTTAAAAATTAGGAATGTCCCTCAGTTGACAGTCAACAAGTAAGGGAGATCTTAGTCCTACAACCACAAGGAACTGAATTCTGGCTGCTAGCTGACTATACTAAAAATAAAAATAAAAGATGTATAAATATTTTCCCTAGAGCCTCCAAAAAGGAATATAGCCCTGGAGGCAAGAACCCAATGAGGGAAGTGATTGGGGTTTGGAATTAGCTGCTCCTAAGAAGGGAAACTGAGAAACCTCTAGCCAGGCTTTAAAATGTTCAAGTCATTATTGAAAAAAAAAAAAAAAAGTCAAAAACTCTATCATATCATGAAAATATATTAAGTGAATTTTACCAATAATGGTCTTAGAAAAATAACTAAATATCACAAGATTTTATTGTAAATGACAAATGATAGATGAGTGCTCATGGCAATGTGAATTTTGATAGTGAAGAAAATATAATAATTTGAGCTCAATAGTAGAAAAGCTTTTTCAAAGTAATAAGAGCTTGAATTAAATTGTGAGATGGGTATAATTTAGTTAGCTTAAGAAAGTAAGTGAATGGAGGATTTCTATAAATAAGTATTGATAAATTTGCATGTTTACCCTCATAGGGGGATATATTTGGGGTCAATTGTTTATGCTCTCTATTTTTTTTAATACTTTCAATTGAATATATTGGAGTGACATTGGTTAATAAAGTTATATATGTTCCAGGTATATACTTCTACAATACATCATCTGTATATTGTATTGTGTTTACCTCCCCAAATCAAGTCTTCTTCCATCACCATACTATTGTCTGCGTCCATGAGTCTTTTTTTTTTCCTCTTTGCTTAATCCCTTCACCCTTCTCACTCTGGAATGTTCTCAGTCTTTTTGTATCCAGGAGTCTCTCTCCACTTTGTTGCTTTAATACAGATTGGTACAGCCACTGTGGAAAGCTGTATGCATTGGAACTCCTATTTAACCCAGCAATTCCACTTTTTGGAGTATATATATGAAAAAAAACACACAAAAAACCAAAGCATTGATTCAAAAATATATGCACCCCTATGTTCATTGCAGCATTATTTACAATAGTCCAGATTTGGAAGTAGCCCAAGTGCCCATCAGTAGATAATTGGGTAAAAAAGCTGTGGCATAGTTATACAATGGAATACTACTTAGCTATAAAATAGAAGAATCTCTTACCCTTTGAGACAGCATGGATGGACCTGGAGAGTATTGTATTAAGTGAAATAAGCCAGTCAGAGAAAGACAAGTACCATATGATTTCACTTATCTATGGTTGGCTTAGCAACAGTAATATATATATATATATATATATATATATATATATATATATATATGCTGTGGATAATAAAACAGAACTATTATTAGAAAAACTTGAAAATGTGAGGAAACAGAGCAATTAGAATCCCTTCATCTTCACTTGGGTTGTCCACATTAAGTGATCAGATAATCATGTTATCTTCAGGCTACAGTATAGAAAATGCTTTCTTATAATTTTTTTATCAGCGATTTCCTATGTTTTTCAGTAAAGGTGTATAAACTAGAAACAATTTCTGTGAAATTAGCCACCTGTAACCTGAAAAGGAACAAGATCTGGGTGTTTACACTGAGGTCCTTGATCATATAATCACGTTATCTTCAGATCTGGGGAAAACTAATCCTCTGTTACCAAAGAACTGTTTTTTCTCCATTTCAGTACCTGCCAGACAACAAGCTTTCTTTTTGATTTCCTCAATTACTGAGTAGTGTTTATTTAGTAAGTATCTAGATCCTGAGCATTTTTTCTGAGCTTATGCCTATATTTTTTAAATTTTAATCTCATATTTATGAACTAGAGGCCTGGTGCATGACATTTGTGAACTGGGGGTGGGGGGGGGGGCCCTCAGCCCAAACTGCGCCCTTTTGCAGTCGGGGAGCCCTCAGGGGATGTCTGCCTGCTGCGGAGGTGGGAGAGGCTTCTGCCACCATTGCTGCACTCTCCAGCTGTGAGCCCGGCTTCTGGCAGAGCAGCGCTCCCCGCTGTGGGAGCGCACTGACCACCAGGGGGCAGCTCCTGCGTTGAGTGTCTGCCCCCTGGTGGTCAGTGCGTGTCATAGTGACCAGTCATTCCGCAGTTCGGCCAGTTTGCATATTAGCCTTTTATTATATAGGATGTTCAGAAATATGTTCAGAAGCAGAATGGAGCCCATGATACAGTTGTCAACATGTCTAAAGAGGATTGTTTTATTTTGTTGAATCTTACACTTTTCTGTATTTTTACCTGTTTGCTGCATCAAATGCTATTGGAGATAGGGATGAGAAAAATAAATTTAAATACCTCTATTATAGCATCTTCTTTATACTAGTCATAGACACTTACAACAGTGTGCTGTTTACAGTGACTTAATGTAGAAAAATAATCAGAAATACTCTTATTTAAATAAGTTTGTTCTTTTTCCCCCAAAATATAAACATAGATGTGTGTGGAAAATGCTTTCATTTTATTCTGGATAAATACAAAATAGCATCTCTTTTAAAAACAGTAATACAAAGATAAAGAATGCTTCAATATGAACATCAGATACAGTTGTCAGATCTGATGAGTCACAGTAACAGCCTCAGCCAAAAGATTTTGGATGGTGCGTTCCAAACTTAAGTTCATCTCATTATGGAGCCAACACTGGTTATCTCAGCCAATGATTTCAATAATTACAGCTCCAGTGAATAGATAAATCCTATTGTGGAGATAAACAAATCATATTCTTTTAGAACTGATGCCATTGTACATTCATTTGACTCAAATTAATAACCTTCTGATTATGATTTGGCATTTCATGTAGGTCTGCCTATTTGTACAGTCTGGTTCATATACTATGGCAAAGTATAGTTGGTATTCTGTTTTCATACAGAACAAATTTCTTTATATAAGTATCCTTCTGTAGAATGTCCATTCTGTTTTGATAAAATTTGGTTTCTGACTCTTCAACATGGGCACTATACCTTGAATTGTGGTTATATGATAAAATCACCAGGGCAAAATACCTTGGATGCCAGCCATCTATCACTTCCTGCTTCTCAATACAGAACGAATATGCACCACCCTCCTGCCTTCCTCCAATTAACTAACTCCATCAAGGTAGACATGTTTTGGTAACTGGACCTACATAGAAGAGCTCTTAAAAAGAAAAGATCACTTTCCTTCAAGGTGGTTTATGTAAACTACGTATGTTGACAGGCTCTTCTATTTAAATGTTACTTGGAAACAAATTTGCTACAGCTGCTGCAATAATTTCTCCCAATTCAGTTAGATATATAGTTTATATGCTGTATCCAAGCATATATCTACAGGCTCTATAGGCAATAGTTGGTGGCCTTACTCCTGGACTGATCATTGGAGGCTTTTAATAAACAGCCTAGGTTTTGGCTATATAAGCTACAGCTTATTTGTGCTGTTTCAATTTATTTGCAATCAGAATCTGACAGGGTGTCAAAGTCTAGGCAAGTTTTCAAAAATCACAGCCAAATTCTGTGACAGTAAATATTGCCAGAGGAACTGATACATCTACTCTATGATATATCTTTGTCCTGTTCTACCTTTTGTTAACCTTTGTCATCTATGAAATATTTTATGATATAATTTTTTATCTATGAAGTAAATATCCCATTCTTCAGGAGTATAAGCAGGGGTATTCTGGTAAATGATTAATAAGAAGCTGGGGTGTTTTAAAAAAGGAAATAAAAAGATCCAATTTGTAATATTTGACAATATTCATTAGATAAATATTCCTTCTAGAGCTGAATTCAAGCTACTAACCTGTTGTCATTGAATGCGGAGGTTAGGAAGAGATGTACACAAAACATAAACCAGAGACATTTGACTCCAGCACATAAGTAAACAGAAAGGTTAATTTTGAACTGTATTTATTAATCAGGAAAAACAAGTTAAAGAATTCAAGCTCAACATGCCATAGCTAGATTATTAAAACCAAAATATGGGGATGTTAGATTAATTTAATTTTATTTTAAATAAAATTATTTGGGCTAGAAGTAATGTATTAGAATATTTAGCTACAGTTCATTCATTTTTTCTGCTGAAGAAACAAAGTTCCAAGGTATATAGAAATTGATCTCAATAGTGGGGCTGGTTAGTTGCCAGAGCTTGAACTGTAATTAGTAATTTTCTATATGCTTACAATGAAAAAATGGAAAAAATTGACTGAAATCTTCTGTATGAAGATTCAACAGAGCCTGGCCAGAGTGGTTCAGTGGTTGAGCATCAACCTATGAACCAAGCTGTCAAGGTTTGATTCCAGGTCAGGGCATAGCCAGGGTTGCAAGCTTGATTCCCAGTAGGGGGCGTTTAAGAGGCAGTCAATAGGTGACTCACTCCCATCCTTGATGTTTCCATCTCTCTCCCCCTCTCCCTTCCTCTCTGAAATCTATAAAATTATTTAAAGAAAAGATTCAGCAGAAGTTGAGATTTCTTAAATGAGTTTTTCTGAAGTTCCAAATTCATTGATTTCTTTCTTTCAAGACTAATGATAGTAGTTTTTGAGAGAATAAAACATTATTAAATTATAAATAAGGTGAAGAGTTTGGTTCCATGTACTAGTAATATGAAATAAGCACAATCTACCATCACTCCCACGGAATACAGCTATAAACCTTGATAGAATGTATGGGATGGCTACTTAAGGTCTCTGAAAAGCAAATAGTCTCAAGTACATTGAGGAATAAGACTGGGGTTTAAGTATCACCAAAACAGGGGTACGTTTGTAATTTTCCTCCTCCCTGGACTCAGTACAGCTCCAAACATGGCTGTGGGCATGGTCCCTGACCAAGTACGCTCAGGAATAAGCTCTCTGGTTCTGGCTGGAGGAGAGGAAAAAGCATCTCCTAACATTCAGAGACAGAGTGGAGGAATCCTGTTGTTACAGTGTCTTCCTTTCCTATAGCTTACCATCCAAACAAGTGTATGTTGTAGCTATACTGCCAGCAGTGAAAGTAGGCAGCTGCAGTATTTCACGTCTAAGGGAGGGAAACTTTCTCTGATCAGAAGACCATTATAGGACAAATGTCTGTTGCTGTTGTGTTTTCATCCTCCCTCCCTTTCTCTGTCCTCTTGTCTCTTGTATCACAGGCACAGATGCGGGAAGTACATGGCATCAAAGCCCGCTCTTCTGGCAAAGGAGGGGGAAAAGAAGCTGCAGGGAGGAGATTGTGGAGAGTGATAAATTTGGGAAAGCAACCCCATAGATGTTTATGAACTCCCCTCTGAGATGTGCATGTGTGAATCTCATCTGAACAGCATGCACTGAGATAGGCAACTGAACCATGAGCTAAACCACTGCCAACATCCCAGATTAAACAGTGAGTGAAGCTCAGATAAGACAGCTCTAAATAACCGTGCACAGATTTGAAAACACTTAAATTGATGCTTTCAACCACAGAACTTATCGTCTAAGCCACGTAGGTTAATTTTCTGTCAAAACAACAAAAATACCAACATGCTCTATAGGATTTTAAAAAGACACGGTCTCATAATATACTTTTCAAAATAAAGAGCAGACAATCCATTTTTTTTTTTGCATAAAAAATCAGAAACATTGCAATTTACATAGAAAAAGACCACTAACAGATATCAAATTTGAGACGACAAATGTTACATATATTTGAGAAAAACTTTAAAGAAGCACTTTGTAAACATATTCAAACAAATAAGGACAAAGATCCTTGAATTAAATGAAAAGAGAGAAATTCTCAATAAAATAATATAAAGAATGTGAAATTTATTTATAAAATCAAGTGGAAGTTTCAGGACTAAAAAATTACAACAAAAAGCAAAGCTCCCTCACTGTTTTAGTTTCAATAGCAGGATGGAGATGACAAAAATAAGAGTCAGTGAACTTAAAGACAATTCTATAGGAAGTATCTGATCTGACCAAAAGGTAAAATACTGGGTGTGTGTGGGGGGGAAATGAACTGTATATCAGGTTCTTTGAGAGACTGCCCCTCATAGAAGTTGAAAAGGATTTCAATAGAAAAGTACAAAATAGCTGGAAAAATCTCTAAATCTGACAGAATACATATATGTATAGATTCAAGAAATTCACTGAACTCCAAACAGTATATATGCAAAGAAATTGACACTGAAATGCATTTTAAACAAACTGATGATAATTAAAGACAAAGTAAAAAGTACTTATGCCGCTAGAGAAAAATGATAAAGACAAAGAAAAAAAGTACTTATGTAGCTGGAGAAAATTGACTAACTACTTGCAGACTAACATAAATTTAAATGACAGTGTATTTCTCATTAAAGACTATAGAGACCAGAAAGAAGTATCACAACATGTTGAAAGAGGTGAAGTAAATAAACTCTCAACCCAGAAATCTATATCCAATGAAAATGTCTTTCAAGAATGAAAGTGAAATAATTACATTCTCAGATAAAAGAAAACTATGGGAATTCATTGTAAGACAATTAGTTTTAAAAATTGCTATACGAAGTTATTCAGGCATAAGTAAAATGGTATCAAATGACAAGACTTTAGATCAAAGAAAACTGTTAAGAGTAAGAGGGATATTACATAACAAAAAAAAGAAGTCAATTCACTAAAAAACACACAATATATAACATGTATGCACTAACAAAAGTACTTCAAAATACAAGAGGTAAATATGGACTTATTAGAAAGGGAGACAAATCCACTATTATCATAGGAGACTTTAAAAACATCATGTCAACATTATAGAAGGACACAATCCCCCTGTACACCAGCCTCCATGGTGCCTTTTGCAAATTAAAATGGTGAAAATGAAAACATGGATTCTTAGGAATAAGGACTCTTATTAAAAGAGGACAGAGGGTAAAATATGTTGCTAACCTTTCCAAACTTTAGAATTTTTGTTAGGTGACAACATAATTATCTAATGTTCTAGTGTTCTTAATTAATCTCCTAGAATGAAGAAAACATTTTAATTAAAAACAAGCAAACAAAAAAACCTTGATCTGATATAACATTCAAAGATAATGAAAAAAAATTTTAAACATTGGGACTGCTCAGAATAAATGCCAAGATAGGCACCTTGAAGATCGATGCATAATTTTCCTCCAGTGATTTTTAAAAAAATAGCTTTAAAATCCTTTCAGATAATTTGTTCTGGATTTGTTCATGGATAATCACCCAATTTGGAAAGGTTTCCGCCTTTTAAAAAAAACAACAATCCTAAATACTGTCATTCAGTGTTTCCCTTGGGATTTAATGATTATGAGGTTTTAGAGCTTGTCACTTTGTGTGTCTATTGAATTTAAGTTGAATGTCAGTTAAATTCATCACTAGTTGGAATATAGAATAAGTCTTTATATACACTGAGTGGCCAGATTATTATGATCTCTGAACGCATAATAATTCGGCCACCCAGTGTATGTATGTGTGTGTGTGTGTGTGTGTGTATTTGTATATATATATATATGTATGTACGTATATATATATATATATATCTATGTGTCTGTGTCTCTGTGTGTGTGTGTATTAGAGGCCCAGTGCACGAATTTGTGCATGGGTGGGGTCTGGCCAGCCTGGCTAGGGGGAGAGGACATGGGTGGTTGGCCGGCCTGCCTGCTGGTCGAACTCCTGGTTGAGGGGACAATTTGCATATTAGCCTTTTATTATATAGCATATACACTGAGTGCCCAGATTATTATGCATTCAGAGATCATAATAATCTAGCCCTCAGTGTATGTTAAGGGGTATCTTGTTAACTATTAAATTTTTTCAATTAAATTTTTACTGAATATGTGAGAATGGTTTGATTTTAAAGAGATTACAAAATAATTCTACTTAGATCTCTATCTACACTTAATCTCAAAAAATATTACCTAGTTTTATTGAACTTCACAATTTTAGAATGAAGATGGTATAAAAAGGATGAGTTATAATCAGTGTATTCTTTTTTTATTATGATATAATTGACATATAACATTATATTCATTTTGGTGTATAAAATGATTTAATATTTAAATATACTGTGAAATAATAACAATAAATCTAGTTAATACCTTTCAGCACAAAGTGTTAGATGTGTATTCATATTTTCTTTTTCTTTTCAAATTTTTGGTAGTGTATGTCTTTCTAGACATTTATCTAATTGGTTGGTATATACTTGTTCAAAGTATTTCCTTATAATCCAGTTTTATTTCTGTAAAGTCTGTAGTAATGATCCTTCTTTAATTTCTGATTTTAGCAATTTGAAATTTTTCTTTGTCAGTATAGCAAAAGGTTTGTCAATTTTGTGGCTCTTTTAAAGAATCAATTTTTGTTCTTTTTCATTTTTTCTATTTCTTGTTGTTGTTCTCTAATCCTTACTACTTCCTTCTTCTGTTTGCTTTGGATTTAATTTGCAGTTCTTTTTCTATTTTCTTAAGGTTGAAAATTAAGTTATTGAGGTCTTCTTTTTCATTGTAGGTACATAAATGTTTATTCAAGCAATACCTTCATGGCAAGCAATAAGTATTGATATTACAAAGTATTTTCTAATTCCTTTGTGATTTATTCTCTGACTCTTTGGTTAATTAGGAATTCATTTTTAATTACTACATATTTGTGCATTTTCTAAATTTTCTTTAGATACTGATTTCTGATTTCATTTGATACAGTCAGATAACATACTTTATGTGATTTCAATCATTTTTTTTTCTTATCCTCACCCGAATATATGTTTTATTGATTTTTAGAGAGAGGAAGGAAAAGAGAGAGAGAAACATTGCTCAGTTGCCTCCTATACCCACCCTGACTGGGGATTAAACCAACAACCTAGATATGTTTCCTGCCAAAAATCTAACCTGCAACTTTTTGGTGTATGAGATAACACTCCAACCAACTGAGCCACCCAGTCTACTAGGGCATGATTTCGATCTTTTAAGATGTATTGATGCTTGTTTTATATATGTAAAAAAAAAAATCCAACATGATCTAGTCTAGAAAATGTTTCATGAGTTTCATGAGCATTTGATAAAAAGAATGTGTTCTCTTCTTGGTTGGAGTGTCTGTTAGGCCTAGCTGGATTATAATGTTGTTCAAATTTTCTATTTTGATTATATCTCCTGTCTAGTTGTTCCAACTGTTATTGAAGGCAGGGTATTGAAGTCTCCAAATATTATTACTGAAATGGTCTGTTAATTTGTACACTTGCTGTTAGTACATTTAATGGTGTCTCACAGATCTCTGAGGCTTCATTCACACTTTATTATTATTCTCCAGTTCCTCAGACTAGGTAATCTGAATTAATCTTTTCACAAGTTTGCGGATTCTTTTTTTCTGCCTGCACAAATCTGCTGTTACTTTTTTCTACTATAATTTTTGTATTTCATTTTCTATTTTAATTCATTTTATTGGGAAAACATTGGTTAATAAAATTATTTAGGTTTCCGGTGTACAATTCTGTAATACATCATCTGTATATTGTATTGTGTGTTCATCACCCAAAATCAGGTATCCTTCTGTAACCATTTATTTCCCCTTTATCCTCTCCTATCTTCCCCAACTTCCCTCCTTCCCTCTGTTAATCACCTTACTGTTGTCTTGTGTCTTTGAGGTTGTTTTTTTTTGTTTTGTTTTGGCTTAGTTCCTTCACATTTTTCACCCAGTCCCCAACCCTCCTCCCCTCTAACAGCTTTCAGTTATTTTAGTTTTCAATTACAGGATTTCTATTTCATCCCTTTTTATAATTTGTATCTCTTTAGTAATAATCTATATTTATTGAGATAAAATTTTCATATTTTTTTTAGTTATATGGTGTGGTCTCCTTCAGCTCTTTGAACATATTTAAAGAGCTAATTTTATAGTAAGTCCAACATCTGGACTTCCTCAGGGACAGTTTCTATTAATCGATTCTTTTCTTTTGTATGGGTCATACTTCTTTGTTGCTTTATATGTATCATAATGTACAACTCTGTAAGTCAGATACTCCTCCTGCCCAGAGTTGCTGCTGTTAGTACTTGGCTAAGGCATTTCTGAAATAGTTTTTAAAATCTGTTTCTTTTTTAATGTATGGCACTGAGGTCTCTACTTCATTTCCTTAATTCTCAGATAATGACTAAATAGAGATTTCCTTAAATTCCTGAAACAAATAAATCTCCCAGTCTTTGCTGAGGGGCTTTTTGTGAGTGTTGGGACATACCTTCACCGACAACCAGGAATTTTAAACTTTGACTTAGCCTTCATTTCCTGCTTGTGCAGAGCCTCAGGGTGTATCAGAGGTGAGATGTTAGGTCTTCTCGTGTTTTTTCTGAACTTGTGCACAACTCTGTGAATGCATGTTGCTTCACAAGAATATATCAGAGTTTTTCAAAGCTCTTATGGACATTTAATGCTTCAGCTTTTCCTTTTAAGATTTTTGGTTAATCTGTTGTATGTCTCAACTCTTATAAATCACCTTAGGCAGTCATGATGTTATAACATTCCAACAAATATCTCTTGGGGAGAAGCTTTCAGCACAGAGCAATTTCAAGTGAGGTCAAATAAAAATAAGCTATTTGAGTAGAGTTCTCCAGGGAACCACTGGACAGGTCAAGTAATCACTGTTCTTTGGAAATAAATCTTGGAAAGAGCTCCAGTAACATTTTGCTTTCTCTAATACCAGGAATATGGCCTATTCTCTTTTTAAGGCTACTGCTGAGTTGTAGAGCAGTGGATGCAACTAGTAGATTAAATGCCACAAAGTTTGCTGTTGTTGCTGAGAGTCAGTCATTTTTCTTGACTTCATGTTACCTCATAGCTGAAGCCTTTGATTAATTTCCAGAGTTCTAAGAAACTTGACTCTGAATATTTTGCCTGTTTTAGTTGCTTTTTGGGAGTGTCATCTTTACTTCACCATTTTCACAGCTATCACTCCAACATTTATTTTCATTGGAAATTCACTGATATTTTTCTATTTTGGACTTGCATGATTCTGTGACAAAATCCTAAGGAAGTCTGCCATTATTAAGTGACTTTGATAGAATGCCTAAAATGTGTGTATGTATCTTTAAAACCTAAACATCCAAGTGTGTGTTTCAGTACCAATTATTATTACATAACTAGAGGCCTGGTGCATGAAAATCATGCACTCGGGGTCTGGGGGTCCCTCAGCCTGGCCTGTGCCCTTTAGCAGTCCGAGAGAGTCCTCGGAGAATGTCTGATTGATGGCTTAGTTCCGCTCCCCACGTGGGGAATGGGCCTAAGCCATCAGCTGGACATCCTTAGTGTTGCCGAGGAGGTGGGAGAGGCCCACCACCACTGCTGCGCTCGCCAGCCATCAGCCCAGCTTGTGGGAGCACACTGACCACCAGGGGGCAACTCCTGCATTGAGCATCTGCCCCCTGGTGGTCAGAGCACGTCATAGTGACCAGTTGTTCCTCCGTTTGGTTGATTTGCATATTACCCTTTTATTATATAGGAAATTTTACTGGAATACTTTATCCCTTTGAATTAAAATTTCATTGATTTTTTTTTATTTTAGTGGTCAGATTATCTATTTCAGGAATAGCAATACTTCTTATGCTGAATTGCTATTATCATTTTGATATTTTTATCACCTCTACTAGTCTTTTTCCATTGCATTAAGTATAATTATTTCAAGCTTTTTGTGGATGTCATCAATTCGTATTCTATTCTGTTTATTACAGTTACTAAATTATTTATTCAGTAATGATCTTTTCTCATTCTTATTTTACTTAGCTCAGAAAAAAATAATCTGATTAATCAGAAACTTAGATTCTCAGAAATGAAGAATGTTTAAAGTGGTAAAAAAATAACACTAATAAATACAATAATTTTTTTTATTTTCAGTTTTTCTAAAAAATAACTGAAAACAGACCAAACAATATATTGGGTACCTATATCATAAAATTCATAACAAAAATTATGGGAGGGAGGATATTGGTTATACACAATTAAATTTTCTTATACCATACATGAGGTGTTATAATATATTGTTTATTTCAGATTATTTTTAAATGCACATTGTAAGCCTAACTACTAAAAAACAATTTAAAATAATGTAACTAATAACTGAGATGAAATAGAATCATCAAAAAACAGAAACAAGGATCAAATGAAACAAATAGTAAACAACTAACAAAGTGCTAGAATAAAATAGAACCACATAACTAACCAATATAATGTCAATTATCTAAACCCACTAGTTAAAAGAGAAGTTTGTATCAGATAAAATATGATCCAACCCAACTATTTATTTTCAATAAAAATATCCACTACAAATATAAAACATTGAAGGGTTAAGGTAAAGGATGAAAAAAGATGCAATCATTAACCAAAAGAAATCTTGATATTAACTTCAGACAAATTTATCTTAGAACAAGAAACTTTTTCTAGGATAAAGAGGAACATTACATAATGATTAAGAGGTACATTTTCCAAAAATACTTAAGAAGTCTAAATATGTATGCATGTAATAATAGAGTGTCAAAATACATGATGAAATAATGGATACACCTGAAAGGATAAATAGAAAAAATTGCAATTTTAGTTGGAGATATTAGTATGCCTCTCCAACTGATAGAACAATAGGCAAGAAAACCAATAAGGCAATAATCTGAAAACCACTATCAACTAATGAGATCTATTTGAAATTACAAAACACTCCACCTAACAATAGCAGAATACAGGTTCTTCTCAAGTACACATGGAACACACATCCAGGTAGGCTGCACCCTGGGATATAAAACAAACCTTATCACATTTAAAAGGATAGAAATTACAAAAAATAATATTTTCTTGGATCATAACATTGAACTAGAAGTCAATAATAGACAGGTATCTTGAAAATGTTCGAGTATTTAACAACTTAAGAAGACACACTTCTCTCTAATCTATGAGCCAAAGAGAAAGCCTTCAGGGCACATACTGCACATTAGCTGCGTTTCCTCTTCTGCTTTCCTTTTAGCTTCAAAGAACAGTGAAGAACAGCAGTGGTGACACAGTGAAAGGCAAAGTGATATACAGGGTGGGCAAAAGTAGGCTTACAGCTATAATACAAATAACACAATGATTAATAAATAAATAATGATACAAGGACAAACCCTGTGTTTTCGTGTACTTTCAACCGTAAGCCTACTTTTGCCTGCCCCTGTATCTGCATTAGACATGTTTTCAGCCTCTTCTCTGTAGACTTACGGCCAGACTTCTCTCAAAATGGGCCTTCCACAAAATTGTTTCTGGGAGGCAATGAGGGTAAATGTCAGATGTTGACCAGTCACCTTCCTTTCCCTCACAGCTAGATGTACTGGTAGATGGAGTATAAGAGCAGTGGTTTTTTTTTAATGTGCTTTCTTTCTAGACTCCTGTTAAGATATAATGGTATGTCTTCGATTTCTGCTAGTGTCTTTCTGCCGAAGAAAGACACTAGCAGAGTGTTTCTAAAGGAAGTTCAGTCATTCAGTTTCTCCCTACCCTTTTATTCAGAAAATTTTTCCCAAATGTTTGCAGTTTTTTTTTTTTTTTTCATTATGCCATATTTGGTTTAGCATGAGAGGTTTTTCATTCCTCAATGTTTTTATGGCATTTTGTAACCAAGTTTCAACTTGATTAATGACGTTTTGTGCCAAATTTGAGGATGAGCTTTCAATTTCAATTGTAACTTAGTTGAGAAAAGACCATGGTATGAAATGAAAAGTCATATTCAGAATGAGTGATTTGTAAGCCTGCTGTGCAATTCTGTCGGTGTAATGACAGAAAAAAAAATATGTTTTCTAAGATATTAGTCACTTAGCCTCTCCTTGGCAGAAAGAGATGGATTTTAAAAAGCACTATGCTAGGAGAGCAACATCTGTTATTAACATCAATAACAATTTGGCCAATTACATTTTCCTTTTATCAGACTCCATCTTATTTCTTTAGGACCTTAATTTAAATAATGTTTTACCTTGCAAGGCACCTTTGAAGATATAGTTTTTGGTATACTTTTCAGTGGATACTCTTCTTGTATATACATATATCCACTTAAAATCCCACAAATGTTACTCATGGTACCTTTCCTCATTATTTTGTTCATATTTCATTGTCTCATTTAATTTAAAGGAAAATTTAAAGGGTGATTTATTGTTTTTATACATTTGAAAATGGGATTTATTTCTTAACTTGTCCTAAAAATATCCAGGTTTCTGGCTTATCTCAAAAAAAAAAAAAAAAAAGGGTGGGGGGGCGGGAATATCTGATAGTACTGGTCTAGCTCCTTTACATATCTGAGACTCAGTTTGCCCAACTGTAAAATGGACCCCAAACTACCCCTCCCCACTCCAGCAGATCTTTCTTAAAACCTCACCCGACTCCACTTTACTCCTTCATGCCTGCCTTTGTTCATTCTGACCCATTTTTATTGTCTGCCTGTGCTCTGACAGGCACCGTTCTTGGAGCTGGTGATGCAGGAGGGCTTGACAGGCAAAGGCTTCTGTCCTCCTGAGGTTAGCATTAGCTGGAGAGAGACAGATACTGAACTAAATCAATAACTAAACTGTTTATTAAGTGATTGTAAGTGCTGTGGAGAAACATGAAGCAGGGGGAGCAGAGAGGGAGTGCTGGGGAGGATGCTCTGAAATTTAAAGCAGCGGGATCTTAAAGGAAATACATGTATGTGTACATAGTAGGTATAGATGTGTTATGTGTGTGTGTGTGTAATCTAAGAAGAGTTAAGTATGCGAAATAATTAGCAAGGGGATATGTAAATTCCATGTATAGATGACAGGTGATAACTCTGGCTAGATGATAGATTAAAGGGACAGGGAAGAATCATATATTCTCTGAGAGACAATGGTGCCTTTGAGCATGTGGTAGCAATAATGAGATTGGACATATCTTGTATTTATTTTTAAAGTAGAAATATAGGATTTGCTGATGTATTGGATGATATCTCTGACATGGAAAAAAGAGTGCGCAATTATGACTCCATAATGTTTGACCAGAAAAAAATGATTAGCCATTGATGGAGAAGTAGTGATCTCGAAGCAGAGGAAGATAATATTTTTAATTCAGTTTTTGCACATGTCGAGTATGAGAAATGATTTACACAGCTAACTTGAAATGTGGACTGGGAAGATGTGTATTTGTTTAGACTTTCGGAGAGGTCTGGGCTCAAAAATATAAATTTGGAATTTGTCCACATAGGGATGGTATTATAATAGTTAGATTGGATGGATCACTAGAGAATGCAGAATAGAGAAAAAGAGTGCCAATGACAGAGCCCTAAAAAAATATCAACAATAGAAGTTTAAAGAAAAGAAACCACACACACACACACACAGAGTTGAAAAGAACAACTAGTGAGATAGGAGGAAAACACCAAGAGAGTCTGGTGTGCTGGAAATAAAATGAAAAAAGTACATCAAGGAAGAAGGAGTGGTTAGTTATATCAAACGTCATGAAAAGTTTAAGATACGGGATGTGAAAATTGACCACTGGATTAGCAATGAGAGATCACTGTCAACCTTCACAAGGATATTTTTTGGAGCAGCACCTTGGTACAAGCCAGAGACCAGGGTCATCAAAGGTGTGAAGGACAGGGGAAAGTTGGGGGAAATCAGAGGTTACAGATGTACAAAAGTTAAAGAATTGTGTGCATTGGAGCACTTGAGTAAGTGAGCTAGCAGAGAGGAGCTGGTGGTCACGGAGTAGGGTACATAAAATTTAACAGTGATAGAAGAACTCTGAGGAAAGTAAAAATAAAGCCACCACTGAGAAAAATAAAGTCACCATTGAGAGGCACTGCAAGAGAATTCATGCACTAATTAGCGTATTCAGTTGATAGCTGGGTTACAAGTTGAGCAAAATAAATGAAGGGACTATTTAGATGATATGCTGACAGTAAAGAGGATCTTATGCATAAGGGATTTCATATATAACTCCTATGCATAACAGTGAATTTCAGCAGATAGAAGAATATGAGGAGTTGAGGAAAGACTTAAAAAGGAAAAAGAATAGGGTGTACAAAACTTAACTGCATTAAAGTGTGGAAATAGAAAGGTAACCTGGAAGTCCAAGGAGTCTTTGCTGACTGACAAACGCCGCACGGATTCCTTGCAGACAACAGAAGCGAGGCTGTGAGTGTATTGTCCACAATGAGCTCCATGTCTGGAGTTTCCTCGATTTCTCGGCATAGGTGCCAGCCTCAGGGAAAGGAAGGTCTTAGCACAGTGCGCAGGCTTCTCCTAGATGACAGGGCGAGAGGTTTGGGGAGAGATGGCCTTCATCCCAGTGGCTTTAGTGGGAGAGTTTTTGTTGCATCCCTTGTAGAGAGGCTGCTCTGGCTCTGAGTGTGTGTGTGCTGACTCTTGTACCAGTTAATGGACTGACTGGTGGGAAAACTGGGTGTTACCACAGTATGCGGGCCTCTTCCTCAACCCTGAAGATACATTGAAAAGTCAGTAATAAAAGAAGCCTCTCCGCCATCTTCTTATATTTGGGGAACTTAAACACTTCTTAAAAGCTCTTCCAGTTAAAATGAAACCACACTAGAAATTACAAAATATTTGGAAATACACAAACCAGAAATAACACCATGTTTCTTCTCCGGAGCCCTCTAACCCTGTCTTCACATTAATGTTTCTTTCTCTCTCTGTGTGTCTCTCCCCCTCCCTTCCATTCTGTCTAAAAATTGATGGGAAAAAATATCCTTGGGTGAGGATAAGCAAAAAAAAAAAACAAACAAAAAGAGTAAAGAAGTTATAATATATTTTTTTTATTTTAGAAATATAGATTAACTCTATAGAGAGCTTTTTGAGTTATTAGTACTTAACATTATCAACTGCAACTGCATAGTAAACTTTTCTTGCATTAAGCAAATTTTGATAATTCTAAAAGTGAATTTGCATTTATACAATGGAATATTACTCAGCTGTAAAAATGAAGGAAATTCAATGTATGGTTTTGAGTGAATGTGCATCACGTTCACACCACCCTAAAGTTAAAACATTGTAAGTTGGGATGACCAACTGTACAAAGAATACATTATCCATAAGAAATGTAACATCCTCTATTTTAGCAAGTTATACAAAAGCAATTCATTTGGTATGGAGAGAAAATGAGAATGGGAATAGTAGTTCCCCCTCATCCACAGGGAGATGTTCCAAGACACCCAATGGATGCCTAATATTGGAGATAACACAAAATCCTAGATATACTTTGTGTATGTTTTTTCCTATACATACACACCTATGATAAAGCTTAATTTATATATTAAGGCAATTTAACAAATAACAGATTCATTCTTACCATAGACCTTAGCAACCTCAGCATATGATTTTTTTTTCTTTTCTTATTGGAAACTCTCACCTTTTTACTTATAGGAAGCACTTCACAGCTTCTCTTGTACATATCCGAATTGCCAGCATTACTATTCTTCCACTTTCGGGTCATTATTAAGTAAAATGAGGGCTACTTGAACACAAAGACTGATACCAGGACAGTCCATGACCTAGATGTTGCTAAGTGTGACTGAAGAGCAAGAACATGTACAGTGTGGGTATGCTGAACAAAAGGCATTATTCATGTCCGTGGGGGCGGGGGGGCTGGTAGTAGGGGGAGCAGGGCGGTGGGAGATTTCATCACACTACTCAGAATGGCGAGCAATGTAAAATTTATGAATTGTTTATTTGTGGAACTGTCCATTTAAAATATTTTCAGACTGTGATTGACTGTGGATAACTGAAACTAGAGAAAGAAAAACTGTGGAGGGAGGGGGGCTGTAATATATTCAGTTGGAAACACTACATCATGACACACAATTCTGAAATAAAAGGAAATGATCACTTCTAAGAACTGAAGTCATTTTGACTGAGAGAGGTAAAACAGGACATTTCTAAGTAGCAGAAAACAGTTAAAGCTGTCCTTAGAGAACTGTAACTTACTGACACTTAAAAGAGAGATAATAATTTGTGTAGACACTGAGTTTGGTAGAGCTATGGGGATAATATATCTCTTCAATCTCAAATATTATTTCATGTTTGATGCTAAGTGTTTCTTGCAACATTAACTTTTCATACTTTTTTCTTCAATGACCTTGACCAGTATGTGGGAAATAATGAGCTCCATCTTCCTATATCTTGACTGTTTGGTAATTTGTCTTGGAGAGATGTCAGTGAATAAATGTCCCCATCGTTACTTGAAAGTGGTTTCCTCCTTAAGAAGTAATGTTACATTAAGCAGATGTGAATCAAGCAAAACCGTGAGTTATTTTAGTCTGTAGAATGTTTTTGATTCCAGCAAGATAGGCTACTTTCTGTTTCAATGGAATGGGATTTCGTGAGACAGAATTTTTGTGAGATCAAATGCATAGTGGTCTCTGAGGTGAAGGCAGGGTAGCCTAAATCTAATGTGGATTTCTCCACAACTTCCATGCTGTTATATGTCACTAATTACATTAGTCTTCGATCACCAACTTGCCTTTAGATTGTGCTTTTTACAATAGCTTCTGGGAGCCCTTCCTCCTGCCAATTGTTGATAGCCTGATTTTGAAATTAAATTAAATAGGTGCTTGATGCTTCATTTCTTTGTCTTGATGACCATACTTTTCTAGTATGGTGATGGAAGAGGCTTTTTGAACCATCCTAGGCAGCAAGAAACTTCTTTTATTTTTATATGCATTCTCTACTGAAAATGGACTGTCTCTCTAGCCCTCAACACTTTGGACAGGAAAGATCAGGAGAATTCCTGGGTAACGCCATTAAACATCCCACCACCTCTTTCTTCTTTAGCTCCCCACCAACAAAACACATGCCACAAAACCCATTCTGAGTGGTTTCACTAGCAGCAAATTTGCAGTGAAACTAGCACCCCTTCTAAGGCCCAGAGAAAGGCTTCACAAATGTGTTCACATTGACATATATTTTTGACAATTTGCAATAGTGAGATTTTTCTTTTCTCATTATTCAAATTGGTCTCTCAGATTTAACCCTTTGCACTCGCTTGCTTTTTTCTCGATTCCTTTATTCTGCTCGGGATTTAATTTTTTAAATACCCCAGGTTTTACAAAGTGCGGCAGTAGAATAAAAAACTGGAGTCTCTTTTCATACAAACTTATTTATTTGGATTTTTTTATATTTCAAATTATTGATACATTCAATAACCGTCACACTCGACATCCGAGTGCAAAAGGTTAATAGGCATTAGGCCCCTCAAAACTTGTGTATGCCTCTGGCAAAAGTCTAATGCTCATGAATACAGGAAGAATGAATGAATTCCGATAATCATGAAACTTTGGAGGACGGTGGAGCTTTATGGTTCAGCTACTTCAAATCCTTTCTACTTGAGATGAAGGACTTAAGGCCCAGAGAAGTTCAGTTACATGTCTGAAGTCACAAAGCTTGTTAGCTGCAAAACCATATTAAAATTCTGGTGTCTAAATTCTGAAGTAATGTTCCTTTGAAAATACTATTCTACTCCTTCAGAAGAAGCAATATAAAGAATAATAATGGATTATCATGATTTATTGATGCAGTAAAGGACTAAAAGCTTTGGAGTTGGGTGGATGAAGATGTAATTCTAGTCCTGACACTTCAGAGAGCCTCATTTTTTTTTCTTTAGTCTGTAAAATGGCATTGCCATCTGCTTGAAAGGATTGTTCTGAGGGAGCATATGGGAGCCTTCTAAAAAATGTAAAAAATGAGCAGTGGCACAACTGGCAGCTATGCTCTGTTGTTCTGTAAAATCTTTGCCAACCTACCATAAATCTGAAATTATTTGGAAATAAATTAGAGATACCCCTATATTTGTTTGTTTGCATAACAGATATCTGATTATAGGATCCTCCTGAGGCTGCTCATAAAGAATATTCCTTTGTTTAATTTGTTTGTCATTTGGACCATTAGAGGAAGATATTTAAAATAAAATACAACTTCACTAATGTGCTACACCCAACCAAAAGGGCTTACTAAATCAAGACTTTTTTTTTGTTTTGAACACATGAAAAATGTCTACATATAATTTTTTCCCATTTGTATATCTAATGGGATTATGTTAGGTTTTGATTCATTAGTTACTATTCTCTATATATATAAAAAACATATATTATTAATTATATACAATCTATTATAAAACATATTGCATGTTATATATTATAATTATAACTCCTTAATTATAATTCTTCTATGATAATATATGAAAAGCCTCTAAATAAATCCAGACTTTTAAATTCCAAGCTAAAGCAGCATACTTATTTTTAAATTTCAATTTTTAATTAATATTTAGTATATTTGAAGAGCCAAATAAGTTAAACGTTTTATATTGCACTTGATGCTTAATAATTTCATATTCCCCTGAGGAAAAGCAAAATAAGAGAAAAGATAGCTATTAGATGAAATATCTGCTCCTGAATTGTGGTATCTGCTCCAGGATGAGACACCTAGTAAGTGTTGCTTTCACGCTTACAGAGGAAAAAAGCCAGACAGACTACAAATTAACAACTTCCCTTGAAGCTATCTAAGGACTGAGGTGCAGGGCAACACACTGAGAAGATGCCTGCAGGAGAGACAGGACACAAGCAATGGCGATGAGACAGCTGGAGACCAGGAAGAGTTTATTTAGCATAGCTTGAGAATTGATGGGCATCAGGAGTGCATTGGGGCAGGTGTATGGAGCCTTTGGGGGGCTATAGAAATCGGGGGAGTTCATACTCTCTTCAGGGTTTGTGCCTTGAATCCAACTTAATGTCCCTGGAAATACTGGATAAAGTTGTAAAAAATGTCCTCTGCATTGCAGACTAGAGCAGGAGAATGATGGCTGTGATGGGAACAGGGTGCAACCCATGTGTTCCTTTCTACACTCTCTCCCCTGTGGAATCAGCGTTTTAATATGTGGAGATAAGAGCAACAGACACTGTCACCATTGGATGCTGAAGTACTAAATATATTCCACCTGAAGGAAAGGAACAGAAAATAATAATAAAAAACTGTCCCTGGAGGAGGGGTAGAAATGCCAGGTGGACTAGAAAATACAGCTAGGGAGGGGCGGAGGCACCAAAAGAATAATAGCTGAGACTCAGGGATGTGGTGCTTGTCTAAGACTAAGGTTAAATCAGAAAGACAGAGCACACGCTCCCCTCAACAGCAGGCTAACAAGAGTTGAATACTGTATTAGTCAGGGTTCTCCAGAGAAACAGAACCAATAGAGTGTGTACACAGTACCTCAATATTGCAGAATTTTCTGATTAAGTTTTTAGCCACGGAACAGCTGCTTTCTGCTTTGTTTGTCTGCTTCTTGCACTCTGCACTAGCCTTTTGGGGCTTGTCCAATGCTTTATGGGCACATTGCTTATAAAATAATAGTTTCATGCATGTTTTTATAGTTGGTTCATTCTTTTCCTTCATGATTATAATGTCTCAAGTCCCGGCAGCTTGGTAGTGCTAAAACTGTATGTATTTATTTTTTCCCTGGCCCAGCGAGAACTCAGGAGGCCCTAGGTTACTAGTTTTTCTTCAAACTCTAAATATTTTCCAGGAGTCAGCAAATGATCAAATTCTTCAAGGAGTAATAGCATTTGTGAATCTGGGGCTACCTGCGTGTCCTTATCTGTTTCCTGAGACCTTAGCATCTTGATTTCTGGGGCTTCAAATAGCTGTTTGTTTTTAAATTTTTAACCCAGGTTTTATAAATATTGGTGGTAGAGGTTTAGTTTTACATTTTGCCGAGGTCATTGATAATGTTCATTCCAACATCCTTTTTCTTCCTGTTTTCTCTACTAAATCTTTGTTTTGGGATGAGATGGTTTGTTAGTTAGTTATTTTATGCTGTTCACTATTCTTAAATTTTGGTTATTTTCAGATGAGCATACATTTTCATATATTTTAACCTATTTGTAGATGATTATTGGTTTACAGTATAGTTTCCTTTTATTAATTGTTATTGGGGTTAGTTTATGTGCATATGAAGGGGTGAAAAGGGGACATAGCTGAAGTTACTATATTCTATTTGAACCAATGGTTGAGAGTTTACTGTTGAAAAGTGTGCTTTATTATTAGATCACTTAGAATCTTGATCTGATCATGCCTAATGGATATAACCAAAGCTAGGCATGTGTCCTTATCTCTCCTAACCACAAATAGGAAGTTATTACTCATGACTGAAAGAGTACACATTCCATTGCTAAACCTTCTTCTGAGGAGAATTGAGAAGTGGGAAAGGACTTATAATTTTATATAACTAATCCTAATACAGTATTACCAGAAATAATTGTCAGTTACTGTAGGAGGCTGAATAGTGGCTCTCCCCATCCCCTGCCCCAAGATATATCTAACTCCTAATCCCTGGAATCTGTGATTATTACCTTATTTGATAAAAATATGTTTAAAGATGCAACTAAGTTAAATCTGAGATGAGAAGATCATTCTAAATCAGAGATTTTCAACTGGTGTGCTGCTAGAATTTTTAAACCATTAATTACCTGACTAGTCAGAGGCACTGACCTCTTTTCCCTTAGATTTTCAAATTTTAAAAAAAATACAGGCAACACAACATTTGGTGTGCCTGAATAAAAATTATACCTATTTTTTTTGTCAGATTGTCAAAAAATATGGTATATTTTTTGGTGTGCCACAGAATTTTCGTAATTAGTTTATGTGTACCATGAGATGAAAAAGGTTGAAAATCATTGTTTTAAATTATTGGGTGGGCACTAAATCCAATGACAATTATCTTTATAAGAGAAAGACACAGACAGAAGAGAAGACAGCAATAACTGAGGCAGTAACTGAGAATAATGTGAGATAACTACAGAATGATACCAAAAGCTGGAAGAGGCAAAAATGGAATCTCCCCTGAGCCTTTGTATGGAGTACAGCCCTGCCAGTGCCTAGATTTTGGACTTCTGGCATCCAGAATTATGAGAGAATAAATTTCTGTAGTTTAAACCCCCAAGATTCGGATGATTTGTTATAGCATTCCTAGGAAATAGTTACCTTCCTCTTTCTGGAAGACATTACTTCTTTTTTTTAATATCTGAAATCAGTCACACTTATTTTTTGTATACTTGCTTTATAAATTCTTGATAGTTGGCTAATTTCTTCAATATTACCCAGTGCACTTGACATTTTCAGAGATGCCTCATGAAATTTGGGTCATTAAGTGCTTTCATCACTTAGAAACAGAAAGAAAACAGTCTACTACAATACTCAATCTACTAATTTGAATCAATCTCATCATATCCTAAGTATACTAACTATATTTCAAAGGAATTTTAATTTTTCAATTTTATTTTCTTAATGTTCATTTTACTTAAATTGCTTGAATCAGAAAATGGATTATCATAAAACATAGACTGGACACTACAATTAGTTTTCTGTTCTAGTGTATCTTCCTTTTGGTTTGTAATTCATGTTCAAGTTACTCCAGTAGAAATTAAATAATATTATGGGTAAAGTATATGGATAACAGGCTATTCAACTTAACAATAAATTTGTTTGGGAAGAGATTTGTACCAGCATTTATATGAAAGTGTTAGCAAATTTTACTGTTTACTTAAGTTGCTTTAATTGCTGATGCAAAAACAAAGGGTAAAAATTAAAGAAAGAAATAATTGTTACAAGTTCCAGGGGGATTTGCATTACTTTGACCTTTTTTCAAATTTTTATTTCACAAACTGGAGTTTTGATAGCTTTGATTTTTGAATACATGACAGATTCAGACTTAGAAGACTGTGCTTTGACACTATAAATGGGTCAGATCGCACACACTGAGATTTATTATCATTTACAGGCATTTTACACTCCTGTTAGAGGTTTAAAGTGTGGTTGTTAACACTTGTATTATAGACTTTGAAGAAGCCCCTAGGGTTCCTCAGTCAGTTATGCAAGTTGAGACAGTAAATAACTAATTCAATGGTTAGGATTGAAAATTAAGATTATTTTGTAGAGTTTAACAATCAACATAAAATGATTGGTCTCATGATAGAAATGTAAATTTTATAATTAAGGTGTGATCTTGGATGCTGATTCCTAAGTTCCAGGTGGCACAGAGTAGACTGCTACAGTGAAAACTGCTAAGTGACTGCCTCTTTTGGTAAATAAATTAATTATAGCTATTCTAAATGGTTAAATGTGTGAACAAAATGAATTTTAGTAAGGAAAATGATGTAACAATTATCTGGGTCCATTTCTTAACCCATGGGGATTGCCAGAAAAAGCTGAAGTGATATCGTTAAGTGAAAGTTTATAATCACTTCAGTGCGGATGGAGAATGAAGCTCCATTAGTCTTATTTTTTTTTTAAAAAAAAAGGCTATATCACATTAAAGAGTGAATGAACATACTTTAAAATTGTGATTTAAAAGAGCTTGTTTTTGAGAAGCATAAAGTCATTAAACACTTGGCGACCTAATGTGTAAACACTTTCTTGATAAACTTCAGTTTCTCTGGGAGAACGTGTTTACAGACCATTTTTCTAGAAGCCTGGAGGCGGTCGTGCATAGTGGACAAAGACCAAATAAATGAATCTCTTGAAAACTGGAATAAATATCAATTGTTAAACATAGAACATGAAAGTCTATACACACAGGTCATCACATTTTACATAGATCCTTTGGTTACTAAAACAAGGAACTTAACCAAATCCTTACTTGAGAAACATTATAGGAACTGAAAAATTAATCCTACAGATTGGCCTGGCTGTAGCAATCATCAGACCTTAATCTGACATGTCACATACAGGATTTTGCCCCCTCCATAGCCAGTCTCCTTGCTCATTGAAGATAATACAATTTAGCAGCTTAACTCTGGCAGAAGTCCATAATGAGGCTGATAATGAGTTGCCAGCAGGTGAGCCAAGCCATCCTGCTCTCATGTGCCTCAACCAGCCATGCAGATCAAAACCCCTGTATGGCTCCCCAGTGCTTCTCTAGGCCTGCTGCCTCAGCAGCTAAAAATGCAAGGGGATCTCAACAGAAGTTCTTTGTACTTTACATCACCGCTCTGTTCCCCAAGCTGGCTGTTGCTCACATGAGTACTTTCGTCTGAAACATATTTTGCAGTTTCCTATGGGTTATAGATATTTAAGGTGAAGTTCAGGTGTAGAAACATTGCCAAATATGCCCTAATTTAAAGATTTATGTTCTATTTCTGAACCATAAGAGAGCTACTCACAGACTCACTTTATATACTATAGACCATATGTCAAAAATATATACTAGTTATATATAATAACCAATAGTGAGTGTTGTTAGGTGCTTTTGTCACAGTTATTATTCCATGCTGGCGTAGCTATAGTTAAAGCTTTAACATTTAGAAATCTTTGCATGCTACCTAATGATATTTGTATAAAGTGAATGTTATTAGAAATCTGATTAAATTATCATAAGTATTTATTATTGGCCATAGATTTTATAGTTTATAAATCACTTTTCATTGACATTTTATATTTATTAGAATTGGAAAAGCTTATTTTATCAGAAATTGATTAAAATAATTTTATTTCTTTTAATGATAAAAGGTTTATAAAAACATAAAATAATATATAACCCAGCTACACTTTCCATCATTCTTTGTTACAGGAGTTCAGTGTAGATTTTGCTACTTTTGGTTTTCATTGTTTTCCCTGTAACAACTTCCAAAACATATCTTACTTAACAATTTATGTAATGTAACAATTTATTTCATTTTTAAAAAAATTAATGATTTCTTTAGTTATGGAATTACTTCAGTGCTTTCATTGTTCACTTGATTTAATATTTTAGTTTTTTTACTATTTTAAGAACCTTATATTATCAATTAATTAAATTGTAAAACTAATCAAAACATAAAGTGCAGAAAATTTAACCAAATAATGTATATCATTAAATCTACAGTTGATTACAGGGCGAGAAATTGCACACAAGGAACTGACCTGGACATTAGACAGAAACTTTCAATGGCATGTAAACCACACAAATAAATCGTTATTTCACACACAGAGTCATATTTGGAATTTTACAGCAGAGCTTATTTCATTCATCCGTCACATTGCATATAAAGTTTTTTCACACCAATTTCCCTTGTTTTTTTTCTCAGTCCCTTTCTTACTCATCAGTGCACATACTCTCAAAGAATCTGTTTAAACCCTAATCTCATCTAAAATTATAACATAACTTGGAATAAAGTGGAGCAAATAGTGTATTAGAATAACTCTGTGTGTACTCCATCAGCTGTGGTTTAAAGTCCACCCAAGAGCTCGCTGCTACATATTGTAATAGACAGGTTTTGCTTTAGAGGCTGATTACTTTTATTGATTAACACTAGAGATGATTTGCTAGCTTTTGCCTGCCTAGAGAACTCCTGATTCTTTCAGGAATAAGGTGAAGCTTGTTGAAAAACACTTGCTAAATGGTGTCCATTAAAGCATAACTGAGAGGAACTGCTCTCTTCTAATTCAACAAGCCTGAATGAGCAGTCATGTGAACAGATAAAAATTTCTGCTCCAGAAATACTGAATGTGAGCAAAAGTTTAAACACTGTAATTATAAAAGAAAAGGCTGTGATAATAATGCTTATAGATGCAAAAAGATCAATATTTAAAATAGGCTGAAAATAATCATGTAGCTAAATTATAGTTATTTTGGTGGGTTTTTTTTACATTCTTACATATTTTTCAGTCTGTAAATTTAGAAAGAACTGTATATAAAGATAATAGCATCCAATCAATGAATTCTATTTTGTTCTAATGGTATAATTCAATTTTTCAACTATGAAATTACTATAAAAGAATTTACATGTCTCTTTGTAAAATAACGTCAGAGGTGAATATAAATTGAGTTTCAGATATATTAGGGGTAACATGGACAAGATTCTAAAGTCTGTAAGAACCATGGACAGAACTCCTGATACCCATGAAGTTCTACTTCCAACTCAATGGATTGTTATAAGTAAAACATATCAATATCCAATTGATAGTGGATTAAAACATACACTACTACATTTTTTCTATGAAGGTATAAGGTAGTGATTGTCAATTAATTGCATTTAGGACAATTATAATATTTTAAAAAATCTAACAGTACAAAAACAACAACAATTAACTACTCAGGTATAGGTAAGAAAAATAAAAGTTGTCAGTGTGCCTCAACAGATAAAAGAAAATGACTAATTAGATTTACAATGAAAGGGACTGGATGAAAACATTGATCCAAAATGATTAGAAAGATGAAAACTTTCTAAAGAATTATTGATGGTGGGAAGGGATCAACCAAAGAACTTGTATGCATAACCATGGATACAGACAATAGGGTGGTGAAGGCCTGGGGTGGGCTAGAAGAGGTTAATGCGGAGAAAAGTGAGACATATGAATACTTTCAATAATAAATATATTTTTAAAAGGATTATTGGTAAAGAATGTAGAAAGAAATCCAGTATCAAGATCTTCCTTGCCTAATATGCTAAATGTCCAGTTGTCCATTCAACCAATCAAAGCGTGATATGTTAATGATATGCTAAGGCCACTCAACTGCTCGCTATGATGTGCACTGACTACCGGGGCAGATGCTCCAACCAGTAGCTTGCTGCTGGGGTCCTGCCAATCAGGACGGAGAGAGACAGGCCGGACACACCCTCCCACATCCCTTGCCTGCCTGTCCTGCGCCCTCTCACAATCCGGGATCCCTCAGGGATGTTGGAGAGCCAGTTCTGTGCACTGGGCCTCTAGTTTAAATATAATTTTTAAGTGTTACGGGAAAATCCCTTAAAAACAAACTAAAATATATACTAATATTATTTTCTTCTTGATATTCTGTATATACATATACATATACAATATCAAGAAGAAAATAATAAATACAATTTAATACTATAAATCTTATAAACAAGGAAACTTCCACTTCTAACGATATAAGCTTTATGCTATAGAAGGGAATATCTTTATAAAATTTAAATGGAATTAGGATTTGATATCCTAGTGGTAAGGAGGAAACTAAATGAGATGAATCTCAGTTTTTTTGCTACTTTTTCCTAGAATTTGCCCTAGCATAAGTGATACATGTCAAGATGATGAAGAGCTAAGTAGATAGCTATGGTAACTAAGAAGTGAGAAATGCAAGAGCTAAAGACACAAGTGCTAAAGTTTAGGACCATTTAGGAATTGAATTTACAAGATCTCAGAGAAAACAGAAGCTTTGATGAGCTTTTTTTTGCTTGTGTTTCCCAATAACTCTTGTCTTTCTGTACATTTAAAATGATGTACATTATAACTACCTGCTTGGGGATTTTTAGATACATATTTCTCTTCTTACTGAAATTATTTTTAATAAAAGTTTTTTTTTTAATTTTCTAGTGAAAGAAACTTTATTTTTTATTTTACTGATGATTTTCAGTTTGTTTTGTGATCAGAGAATGTTTTTATTTCACAATAGTTTTCTCTCATAACTTTAAAAATATATATATGCATTTGCAAAGGTGATATATCATCTATAATCACTGTATCAATCTGATATGTATCCATAAATCTATATATTTGATCATGTTGCTTAATACTTCTATGCCTCCTTTGTTTGACTCCCTAACTCCATTTTACCTCTTCTACAGAAGTGACCACTACTGTTCTACTGATGAATTTCTTCTTCACCCACATCCTATAATTTTACTACACATTTATGTGTATAATAAATACCCTTGTCCTCTTGATAATAAAAAGCATTTACTGATGTTCTGTTATGCACCAAATGTGCTCAGAGATGGTGTATATTATATCCTTTAATTTTTCAACAATGCCTTGTGGTAGGTAATAATTCAAATTATATATGTGTGTGTGTGTGTGTGTGTGTGTATAATTACAATGTTCCAAATACTTTTCAACTCTGTCAATATAACATTTTTTTAAAGTATGAAGTTTTTATCCTCATGGGTCTTATATTCTGGTGAGGGGTAGGAGAGAGTCAGAAAATAAACAGAAATTATAAAAATACAAAATGTTACATGGAGAGAGATGATACTTTTAAAATACAAGGAAAGGGGATAGAAAAGGTGTGGTTGGAGGAACTTCAGTAATGGATTGGATAGTCAGGGCAGCAGCTGGAAGGAGACTGGGTCAGGAGAGGATTTTATTAAGTTGGAAGAAATATAGCCTGTGTATTTAGTGATGAGCAAGTTCCAGTGGAGAGGGGGGTAAATAAATACATGATTATGCAAGAAAGAAGGAGAGATCCGGCGTGATATCCTTGAATGGAGGAGAGAGAATGGATCTAGCACACAAGTGAAGCAGTTGGCCACTGTTGAGAGCAGAGAACTCATTCATAGAAGGAGAGCAGGCTGAGATACAAGTGAGTGGGGGTAATATGTGATGGTGGGAGCTTGCTGAAATGTCTCTATTTTTTTCTTAGCAAAGTAGGAAGCAAGATAACAGTTGAGTCTGTGGATGAGAAAAATAAAAGAATAAAGTAGTCATCTAGAAGAGTGCAAAACTGAATGAGTCAGAGAAATGTAGCATGGTTGGTAGGCGCAGAATTAGGGAACCGGTAGAAATTAATTATCTTCTTTAAGAAGTGAGACCCATCATAATTATGCTTGTTTTGTAGGTGAAAAAATTTAGACAGAGAAAATAGTAGCATGTCAAATCTCACACAGCTAGTACATGCCAGAATTAAAACATGTATGTATCACTTCTGAACATAAAGATGATTAATTAATCACTTTATGCTGACTAATTAATTTTTATGGCTTTATCAACATTTCCCATGGATACCAGAAGGTAGAGCACTATCAATATTTGTAGCGAGCCATTCTTCATTCCCTTATGAAAAGACACTATGTCCACAGATGGAGAGCCTATACCCCTAACTTTACAAGAACTCACAACCATAAGCAAATATGGAATAGTCACACCTAACTATGCGTGTTGTACGATTGTGGTGGTGATAAAAGTGCACACAATTTTTAAAAACTGCAGAAAACCCAAACCACTTATTGGCTTAAGGTTCTTCTTTGATACCTGCTGACAATGGGATATACAGGGAAATACAAGATGATCCACCCCTCAGCAACCTCTCTTCACAGATATTCTGTAAAAATAATTTAAATGGTAAAGGTTATGTTATATATATATATATTTTACTAAAATGAAACCAAATCATACAGATTAGAAAAAATTCGTGGGCATTTGTTCTCTCTATACTTTGCAACTCAATTACCCCCATGTTAAAAATCCATATTTTTTAGTTTGACAGACGTAATACAAAAACAAGAGGAGAATAATTTATTTGGGTATGAACAAGGGAAGTTTTCCTATATTTTTCCATTAGGAGAAAATGAACATTTATCAAATAAACGCATTTTTATCTCAGAAGTTCCAGAACAGGTGATATTGGGAAAAATAATCGAGAGGGTTAGAAAACTTAGAGAGGAGGAAAGTATGAGGTGTGTTGACTTTGTCCACCTATCACATAAAAGATTTCTCCTTGAACTACTGATATTACACCCTCTAAACTGTTAACACCCTAAGCTGTACTTTCTCCATGCTGATGCAGAGCTAGTGGTAAATCAAGCAAGATAAGCAGAGATGAAATATTTTCCAGACAGAAATATTAGCCATGACATATAAAGTCTGTATGGAAGTTGGCAGGCTGACTTCAGAATAAAACTGACAGGTGAACAGGAGGTTATGAAGGGAAGCAAGGCCATTCAGAGCTAATGAAAGGCAAGGAACTGGTACTTACTAGTCAAATGTTAATGGTATTTTCTTCTTTTTTTTTTCTTTTTTTTTTAATACTTTAATGAATCTTTATTGTTCTCAATTGATTACAATTGTTTCTCCTTTTCCCCACATATCTCCCCACCACCCAGTTCCTACCCCCCTCTTCCCTTATCTCCCCCCCCCCCGCTGTCCTTATCCATAGGTGTATGATTTTTGTCCAGTCTCTTCCCATACTCCCCACACAGACACCCCTTTCCCCCTGAGAATTATCAATCCACTCCCATTCTAGGCCTCTGATTCTATTAAGTTCACCAGTTTATTCTGTTCCTCAGATTTTTAATTCACTTGACTTTTAGATTCACTTGTTGATAGATATGTATTTGTTGTTCATAATTTTTATCTTTCTTCTTCTTTTTCCTCTTTTTAAAGAATACCTTTCAGCATTTCATATAATGCTGGTTTGGTGGTGATGAACTCCTTTAGCTTTTTCTTATCTGTGAAGCTCTTTATCTGCCCTTCAATTCTGAATGATAACTTTGCTGGGTAGAGTAGTCTTGATTGTAGGTTCCTGCTATTCATCACTTTGAATATTTCTTGCCACTCCCGTCTGGCCTGCATGGTTTCTGTTGAGAAATTAGCTGATAATCGTATGGGAGCTCCCTTGTAGGTAACTAACTGTTTTTCTCTTGCTGCTTGTAAGATTCTCTCTTTGTCTTTTGCTCTTGGCATTTTAATTATGATGTGTCTTGGTGTGGTCCTCTTTGGATTCCTTTTGTTTGGGGTTCTGTGCGCTTCCTGGACTTGTAAGTCTATTTCTTTCATCAGGTGGGGGAAGTTTTCGTTCATTATTTCTTCAAATAGGTTTTCAGCATCTTGCTCTCTCTCTTCTTCTGGTACCCCCATAATTCTGATGTTGGTTCGCTTGAAGTTGTCCCAGAGGCTTCTTACACTATCTTCAACTTTCTGAATTCTCTTCTCTTCATGCTTCTCTGGAAGAGTGTCCTTGGCCTCTTTGTATTCCAAATCTTTGAGTTGATTCTTGCAATCCTCTAGTCTGCTTTTGGGTCTCTGTATAATATTTTTTATCTCAGTCAGTGTATGTTTAATTTCTAGTTGGCCCTCATGGAATTTATCGGCCTTTTCCATGAAATTCTTGAAAAACCTTATAACCGTGGTTTTGAACTCTATGTCCAGTCGCTTGTTCTCCTCCATTTCTTTGGTTTGTGATCTGTTTCCTTGCCTTCTCATTTTCGCTGCTTCCCTGAGTTGGTAGGGTAGCTTTGTGTACTAGGTGTCCTATTGGTTCAACGGGTCAGCCTCCCAGTTACTTGAGGTGGACACTCTTGGTGTACCCTTGTGTACTGTGTGTCCCCCAGCAGGAGCTACAGCAAGGGCTAGTTTTCTCCTCCTTTGCTTGGGTGGTTTTGGAGCAGTCTGACTAGAGCTACAGTTAATTTGGTTGAGCTGTCACAGAACAGGCCATTTATATGCAAAAGCCGCTGTGTGGAGCCTGGGCGGGTTTGTAGAATGTGCGGGGCGGGGCCTCAGGGCTGGGCGGGGTCTCAGGGCGTCACTAGGCTGGGGCGTGGCCAATGGCGATGGCTGCCGTCAGCCGTCTCTGCCTTTCCACATTTCCAAGTCCCTGCGCCCCGAGCTCCAGCGCAGTAAACAATGATTGCTGGGCGCACCACTGCAAAAAAGTCACTCTCACTTTCCGACCCGATGGCCGAGAGTTCAGCTTCTCCCCGTAGGTGTCTGGGTCCCCCGAGTGTCCCCAAAAACTGGATTTCAGAGTGATCGGGAGCTTGTCTCCCTGCGGGTTGAAGAAAAGCCACGCACCCAGCCGCCCGCCGCCGGCCCGATTCGCGTGCCTTCGTACCTCAGCTTTTCAGCGTTTGTGCTCCTTTCTCTTCTTAGCTGTAAATCTTCCACTCAGCCAGCTTTCCCGTGGTTCTGGGTGGTAGATGTTTTGTCTTTTAGTTGTATTTTTGAAATTGTTGTGTGAGGCAGCAGATTAGTTGTTTAACTATGCCGCCATCTTGGTTCCTCCCCCGTGATCTGTGTTAATGGTATTTTCTTCAGTTAACTATAGGTGTAACATTAAATGTTAAGTAAGAATAATTTGGGCAATCTTATACGTCAAAGCTTCAAATATTTTTGTCCCTTGTAACACACTCCAGACCAAATGTATGTTAATGTATGTATATCCTTACTTTTGGACACTATGATAAGGTGACCAGACGTCCCGCTTTTGGTGGGACAGTCCCGATTTTTAACAATTTGTCCCGCGTCCCGTGGCATTTTTAAAAAGTCCCGATTTTTGGAAAGAATGCACGACAAGCTAGGGAACGGCGGGAGAACGGGAAGGGAATATACGGTTTTCGGTGGCCATGTGGCTATTTATCCAGGATATGAGTTTTATATTATTTTTGTTAATTTTATAATGTTAAACTTTAATAATCTATACTAATAAAAGGGTAATATGCTAATTAGACTGGATAGACTGGACGTCTTCTTGACAAAGCTGCAGCAGCTGTGAGGGCTGAGGGGGGCCGGCGGCTGGCAGTGGCAGCAGCAGCGGGGTGATGGGGGTGGCACCTTCCCCTGATCGGCCCGGTCACCTCCCCCAGAGGGAGGCCAGACTGTGGCTTAGGCCCACTCCCTGCAGGTGCGGGCCTAATCCTTCAGTAGGACATGCCCTGAGGGCTCCCAGACTGTGAGAAGGGACAGGCCAGGCTGAGCGACAACCCCCGCCGCAGTGCATGAATTTTCGTGCACGGGGCCTCTAGTCTAATCTAATAATAGACAAATATGCAAATTGACCATACCTCCGACACGCCCACCACCCAATCAGAGCGAGTATGCAAATTAACCCAAACCAAGATGGCTGCAGCCACAGAGAGCAAGGTTTCCTAGGTAACAGAGGAAGCCAAGCTTTCTGCCAGCCGTTGCAGGCCTAAGCCTCCACTCAAGCTACAAAGTTTCAATTATAGAAGGTAAACAAACTCAAACAAATGGCAGCAGAATGAAACTTGAGAGAGCAGGCCAGGGTTGCTGCCGGCAACAGGGGAAGCAAAGCTTTCCGCACACCCTGGCCGGGCCCACCCGCTTAAGGCAACAAAGTTTCAATTATAACTCCAACACAAATGGCTACGGGCCTCGGAGGGAGCCCCAGGCTTGGCCCTGCTCCAGGCTACAAAGTTTCAATTGTAGAAGGAAAATAAATTCCAGATACCAGGGCCTCTGCTTGCGTTGCCAGGGGGCGTGGCCTGCCTGCAAACCACCACAGGCCCCTCGCTCAGGCTGCCCCCGCCCCAAGGGAACCCCACCCTGATCAGGGACACCCTTCAGGGCAAACCAGCTGGCCCCCACCCTTGTACCAGGCCTCTATCCTGTCTAATAAAAGAGAACTATGCAGATTGATCATCACTGCAACACACAATATAGCTGCCCCCATGTGGTTAAAGATCCTGCCCTCATGTGGACACAAGATGGCCAGCAGGAGAGGGCAGTTGGGAGGCAACCGGCCTGCAAGGGAGGGCAGTTGGAGGTGATCAACCCTGCAGGAGAGGGCAGTTAGGGGTGACCAGGCCGGCAGAGGAGGGAAGTTGGGGGCAAACAGGCTGGCAGCAGAGTTGTTAGGGGGTGATCAGGCTGGCAGGCAGAAGCGGTTAGGGGCAATCAGGAAGGCAGGTGGGCAAGCAGTTGGGAGCCAGCAGTCCTGGATTGTGAGAGGGATCCCAGATTGGAGAGGGTACAGGCTGGGCTTGAGAACGGATTATCGAGAACTGCTTATCAAAGTTCGCATTGTTGATCAGTTGTTAGAATTCGACCACCATTGTTTGGACTTAATGAACAATGGCATTTTTGGGGATTGGCAACGACGAAAACATTTTGTAACTGTCTCTCAGACGATACACATCGTACTGCGTGCTAGTAAGCTAGTTAAACAAGTGATGTCATTACAAATCAGCTATTCAGATAATTTAGGTAAGTAATTTATTTATTTATTTCATGAATACATAAATTTTCTTGAATTTAGCAGACAGTACTCGTATTATTTATATTTTATAGTGGCGGCAAAACGTCTAGCGCCGGCCTTGAAAGTGACACGACTTACGTTATGGCAAATTCATGACCTTTTAAACAACGACAGCAATCTACTAAAAAAAAAAAATTCACTCAAATGAGAAATATGCCAAAGAATAAAATAATACTATACATAATTTTTTATTTATTATATTTGTAAATTGTACTTATGTTGAAATTAAAAAAATATATATTACAATACTATTTTTGCGTTCTATGAAAATTTTTGTTGCTCCATATAGACCAAATTTTTAATCAAGAACCCCCCCCCCACCCCCCCCCGGTCAATGGTGTCCCACTTTACCAATGTTAAAATCTGGTCACCTTACACTATGACCAATTAAAAAATATCTCATTCATAAGGATTACAAATTTTCCATCTCATTTAAAATAAAAAATAGTAAAAATGCAATGTTTGCTTTCATTCTCTTTGCTGTAACATTTTGTTATAAAGTTGAATAGAAGTTGGTCATTACCTGATGTCTATTTCTAAAACAATAATTATTTGGAATTATATTTTGCTTCCATGGTGGTAGTTGTTAAACTGACTCACCCAGAATGAGACCCTAGTAAAATAATTCTAGACGACCTTACCCTGACCACAATATCTCCAGAAACAAAATTATTACTTAATAATAGTAGTGCTAAATAGTAGTGCTTCCTACTATTTGTCTTCTAGGGATTACTAAATAGTAGTGCTTCCTACTATTTGTCTTCTAGGGATGAGACAGTGCATGAAGCCTGGTCACTAAGGATTTGAAACTTCTTGTATTTTTATCAGTTATACTATGAAACAATGAAAATATTAAAAGCAGTATTAAACCAATCAAGTTAGAAAATTGATTCCTGTCAAACAAGTTTATAAAGAAGTATTTAGATCTTGTGGAATATTCAATGTTAAATTGTCATAGGAGTACTTAATACCACATAGATTTAACAAACACTCAACAGTAAATATTGACTCTGAGCGCCATGCCCTTCTGTACCAAAACCTGGGTGATAGAAAGAACAGAGAGGGCAATCTAAATAAGTGACTACTTACATTTTCTAGGCCCAGACCAGTTACAGAGTAAACCAGGAGAATGAGCCTCCTCAGTTTCTCAATTCAAAGAATTTTTTTCAGTCATCATTGCCAATAAATAAAACAGGAGAGGCAATGTATGTATGCAGTTATGTCTACATGAACTTGATCAGAATATGTGGAAAAAAGGAATAGAGTCTCAAAATGCAGAAGTGCTCACAAACATAATTACTCAAGGTAATGCATATACTCCTAGCTTAATTTCTTTCTGACCCAGCCAACTTGTCTGCATCCTAACAGTTTCCCAAAATTTTCTCTAGAGCTTTCACAGAAGTAGAGAGATGAAAAATTATTCTGACTATACATTCTGCCTACTTAATTTACCTTTCATTATCCTAAGATGAAGAGGAGGCAATGAACATGCTACATAGCATGTTTGATATTACCTAGTACTATAGTAATTAAATATCTGTCCTTTCATTGACTCATCTCACTTCTTCGGTCTAAAGAATACAAACCATTTTATGATTCTATCACTTTTCTCTACATGTTTTATTTCTATTATAATTCCTAGTGTTCTGTATGTAATTTATTTCACATATATTCAAAGAACTTTTGATTAAGTACATTAGCACTTATTGGCTAGTCTTTTCTAATCTTGTGAACTGCATACATTTATTATTTTAATACTTTATGATAATTCATATGTTGTATAGGTTTTATATCTTCCCAAGATCTATCACTTGTTTTATAAGTATTGTGTGTTTAGTAAATATTGGTTAATAATAATCTAATGTACTAATGTACTATTTGTCTTGTTAATCACCTATTTTGTGATAGTATGGTAGTTATGGTAATATCCTAATAAAAACTAAATTGCAAGATACCCCTGTTTTATAAAACAGATTTTTTAAATTGGAAGCTTCCTGTTCCACTTACTTTACTGATTCAGGTGATCTGTAAGTTATTTTCTTATCAAATACATAAATTAAACCATTTCCTAAGATTAACCAACCACTTACCTATTTACTAAATAGGATAATCAGTACAACCAGGGTCACCCTCAGTTTTAACCTTAATTCTAATGCCTTTACTTTCCACATGTCTCTAAGTATATACTCCTGGTTTGTTTGGAGGTTTTTGTTTTGTTTTGATTTTTTTTTTTGCTTATTTTGCTTCCTAATGTCTTTAAAATATCCATGTAAATGATAATCTGTACAAATAGAAATTGTTATGCTTATTGATATGATCCTACTGGGTCTTTCCTTAAAGTGGCTTTTAGTTTTATGGTGTGCTTTTTTTAAATCTCCACATTATAAATAAAGTTCTTGCAAGTGGTACTTTTTGCATTCATTTCCCTACTGATATTCTCTTCAATATTGTACATCACTTTCAAATGCATATAAAAGATAAGGGAATATGAGAAAGACTAAAATTAAAAGATTAAAATATAGTTTTTATTTGGTTTAAGGCAAGAATAACATAAACTTGAATTTTCACCTTATATTAAAATATTTCAAGTTTAGTTTATTTTCTGTTTTAACGCTATTATTCCTTCTTAGAAGTTTAAAATAAGTCTGTTTGTAAAGCTTTAAATTTTTGAGATGATTCTAAGAATCTAGTCTACATTTAGTTTATACGCATGGATTTTACAGAAGACACAAATGCTGTTACGGGTGATAATGAAGCCAGGAAAGTAAGATAAACTATAATTCTACTTTTTCTTTTGGAACAGACAACGACAACAAAAATCTTACAGTACACCACTTATAATGCTTAGATTTTTTTTTTTCCGCCAGACTTCTTCTATACAGTATATTCATTTATTTTATAGAAAGAAGATTGTCCTGGTAGGGGAAGCTAAGCTATCATGTAGTGTATATCAGCATTTTCTTACTTCTCCTTCAGGAGACCTTACTTTCTTATTTCATGATAAGGCAGAATAGAATGAGCTCAAGGGTATTATTTAATTACATGCTCTCTCAGCTAGAAATCAAATAGGTCACTTTTCTCTGAAAGAAACCTTAATAATAAAGGGGGAAAAAGGCACCAGAAATATGACTAGAATAATGATAGTTAAAAGCAGATCCTGATATAGGACAAATCAAGATAATTCTTGTCTCCACTAATAGTGACTAATAGTAGGCACCTTTAGATTGACTGCCTAGCCCAAGGCAGTAAAGCCCATTTTGTCTATCAAATCTATGCCTTTCCCACCAACTCACAAGGGTATACATTCAGTGGAGGTGTCAGTACAATGGGCCCAATGCCCAAGTCCACAAATACCTACCTAAGAAATGCTGACATAACCTAGAACAATCAGAATCCATTCCACAGAATTTAAAATTAGTGTATTAGGTAATTAATTTCTAAGAGATTATATTTTAATATTTGAAAATTGAGGCACTGAAGTACTAGTCGCCTCCAGTACTTGGGCAAAGTTGCTAGCAAAATAAATAAACAAGCAAATAAATGCAAAACCCAGATTACAAAAGAATAATAATAAAATGGATAAAAAGAACCATAAATGAAGATATTTGAGTATCTAATGTATTTCTATTTTAGTTGTTTTGTGAGTCCTGGCTGTAGTTGGGCCTTTTGCTTTGAATCCTCAAAGTCAAGCCTTTCTTTTTCTTAAAATCATATTGGTTTATTTTATTTATAAATAATGTTGATGTAGAATTAATATCACACATACCAGCATAGACTTGGCCAGAGATAAACTGCCTTTTCAAATTTCTATTTTTCTAGATCACAAACTGACAAAAGAAAATAATTCTAGGTATATAGGAAATAAAAAATGTGAATTTTATCAGAAACTTCTAGGATCCTTTCCAAAGACAAATATCCTGCAGTGTTTCCGTTTTCCCCAATTTCAATTCTTTATCTGGATATTTTTTTCAAGTCAGGCAATATCATCTCTCTCTTGTTGTGTGAATTGCCTGCATTATCAGCAGAGGAGGAATAAAAGTATCAACGGTGATCCCAAACCAGGGAGCATCATTCCAAACAGCCTTGGCAGTCAAACTTTCAGCATGTGATCTATGCTGAAACTGTTCCTGCAGTGCCTTGGGGTCCCCCATTTGGCCCTATTGTTCTTTCAGAGTAGTCAGACATCTTACATTGTGGCTGGCTACTAAGAGAGAATATGTCAATGGGTAAAGGCAGAAATTGTAGCTCTTTTAAGGAGCAGCCTTAGCAGTTATATGAGGTCACCTCACCACATTCTATTGATCCAATCAGGTCAAAGGCCAGCCCAGTTTGAAAGGGAGAGGAAAATAGACTATTTCTCTATATTAGGAGTGGCAAAGGTTTGCATCCATATTTAATCCACCATCCTAATGGACTGGCATGGGTCCAGTCACCCTAGGATCCTCAAGACCAAAAATGAGGTTACCAACTTTAAAAATTACAGTAATCAAATAAGGACCTCCCTGGTCCACAATAGGCTATAAAATAGTTTAAATCTGATTTAGGTTCCTTGAGCAAGATAAAGCTTTTGGATATAAAATCTCTGGAGTATATCTGGTATCACTGATATTTAATATTAATAATGTTAATAAAAGTTACAACTTATTTAATATTAATATTAGTAAATGTTACAACTTAGACAAAGGAAGGTCAAATAATCATAGTTCCCTTTAACATTTTAATTTCATAGTTTCTAAATATAAATGAGATATATTCCATTATATATTTACCTATTCTTAAATATTTCAGGTGCTTTCACTATAAGAATTGGGTAATATATGATAGGGTATTTAGCAAGAAATGAATTGAGAGGTTAAAATACTTGTCCTGATAATGTATCATTAGTAAACAATGAGGTACTTATGAAAATTACTTCTTAATCAATGGAAGAACACATAAAGGTATATAAGTGGTATGTTATATTGAGATAGCGCTTGAAAAATAAAACCAGTTCCTGTCATATGGGAATGTGTTATTGAAAACAGAAATTCGTAAGAATGCTGCTGGTATTTCAGTGTCAGTAGGATAGGTCCTTTGAGCTTATTTTGCAGTGATGGTTATGACTTTGTGAACTATGGCATACATTGCTCAGGAGGCTGGAATGGGAAAGAGGTTTTAGAATCTAGCCTTTGATCAGGGAAGCTAGATTTCTCTTTATGAAAGGGTTTAACATTACAGGAACTTCACAGGTAATTTTTAACTGAGCCTTGCTTTCAAATTTTCATGGAAACCTCAAAGATCAACTCTAAAGTCTTTGTCTCTTGTTTTTAATGTCACTAGAATCTAAACCTGAATCTAAAATAACTAAATAACCACACTGAGATGATCCATTTTCATCTCAAATTTGGCATTTTGAAAACTAAATTCATAATTTCCTTGGAGAAAATAAACAGTTTCAGACTTATCTTAATTATCTACTCTTTAGTTTCTGTGTTGCTTCCCTCATCCATTCCTTTCTTTATATTCTTATAGCTAACACTCTACACCAGGGGTCCTCAAACTTTTTAAACAGGGGGCCAGTTCACTGTCCCTCAGACTGTTGGAGGGCCGGACTATAGTTTAGAAAAAACTATGAACAAATTCCTATGCACACTGCACATATCTTACTTTGAAGTAAAAAAACAAAATGGCAAAACACCCGCATGTGGCCCGCAGGCCGTAGTTTGAAGACGCCTGCTCTACACTATAGGCCATGTGTACCTCCTGGAACACTAAAAGGATGGATTCTTTTTTCTTCTTGCATCCAACTTGGTTATTATATTCACTTGTATACTACCTACTATTTTTTTTGAAATATATTTTTTTATCATATGCATTTCATACAACCTACCTACTAGACCCAGACTACTAACCTGGTATATAACACTCTCAGATTCAGGATCCAAACTTTTCATCTGATTTTACATCTGATTTTACATACTATTATATTTGCAAACCATCACCATTAAGCAAAATGATATAACCATAATATTTCACAAATTCCATTTTCTTTCTTGCTTCCATTCATTTTGCATGCCTTTTTTTGCACAGTGTTCTGACCCTTCACCCTTTATAAGCAACATCCCCATATTTTATCTCCTTGAACTGCCAATATAAACCTTTAAAGATCAGTTGTATCTATCCCCTCTCTCAGCATTCCACCTCTACTCTCACTCCCAAATTCTCTACATAGGGATTTGTTCTCTGTAACCTCTAGCATTAGTTTCCATCTCTCTTTGCTCAATTTGCCATGTTTTACTCTCTGTCTATTTTTTTGTTAATTACTTTTATCCATGCTTTGTTATAGTTGTAAGAATGCCAATGGCAAGAAAACATGTTTTTACTTATCTATGGACTACATGATGATCAGATTTTTTTTAAAAAAATATGATTCAGATAATTTCACTTTTTAAAGATGAAATAACAGTACCACTTTGGTTTTAAAAAGTAGCATTTAGGGGCTACAAAATTCATTTCCACTACATGTGGACCTAACTCTGAGCATCACCATAAAGTGAAATTTGGATGGTTGATAACAAGATCAGGTGTCAAACATAACTATGACATAAAATATTAACATATAGTAATCTGTGTTAATGAGTGACTAACTGAAAGACTTTAACAAAATGATAGGAAAATACTTACTGGTTGTAAATTGTATACAAAGAAAACCACCCCAAATCCTTTTTAAAATATAGAAATCTATATTTATTATATACAAGAGCAAGAAAACTCAGAATATGCCATGATGGAGGGTGTAGAAAGGGAAGAAAATACCCAAGAAGCATTCTTTATAAAAGTAAGAATACATTAAGAGAACCTGATATTTTATAGATAGTCTTATGTAATCCAATATAGTGCACAGAGTTGGGAAAAGAAGAGTCAAAATAAGTTTCTTAAGATTTCTGTGGTTCTATATACTCTGCACCTATATTGAAAATCCTAACTTATGTTCTGCCCATTGCAGTATAACATAGTTTAAAAGGACCTTCCCTAAAGCAATAGTATAGATTAAATTAAAATCAGGTAAAAATTGGCAATGGAATTTTATATCTAAGCAATTATGGGTAATTGTCTGTCATGTAGTCATAAGGTAAATATTCTTTGCCTAAAAGAGATATGCTTAGACATAACGTTACATGGGTTGATTGCCAAAGCAGATTGGCAAAGCAAAGCAACTCTATTTTACTAAACAAGCATTCTGACAGAAATTGCAGCCTTTCCAAAGAAACTCAAGCATAATTTGAAAGGTCAACTATAAAAATTTATTTTTCAATCGGCTGTGGTTTCTGTCAGATGCCATGGGTAAGGTGGTGTCTGAGTCCCAAAGATAAAGTGAAATGACCCAAGTCAGAAATGAGAGAGGATGGCTGGCAGATGATGGACACGTAGGGCCTTGTAAACCCACTAAATGCTCCCATTGGGAGCTTTTCAACTGCCAGTTGGAGTAAGTCTACATTGTCCAAAATGTCAAGAGTAGCTCTGTGATATGTACTCCCACAGAGTCCCTAAAACTATGGATGCGGATAGACACCCTGTGCTAAGAGAATCCTGATTTTTCAACTCTTCTGTTTCAGCTCAGATTTTACAAGTTTCTTTATGTACCTATGCAAAGTAAAAGGAGCACAATTCCCCCAGTTATATGCTTTATAAATATTTAACTTTCCATGATATTATTGATTTTCACAGTGTATCTTCTGTAAGCCAAACATATCTTTTGTGTTCAATTTGTGAAGTTTGCAAGCAGACCTAATTCAACTTTCAGTGAAATATGTGATATTTTGAATGTGATAAAATTAGGAATGGAAAATATAGGAAAGCTATAGACGATACTAATATGAGAAATATAAAAACATAAGTGGGCTTCAAAAATTAATCTGAATAAATCATTTAAAGTTTAAAAAAAAGAATAATATACCTTGCAAAGAAGCTTTGAAACTGAAGAAAATATTAGACTTGTTTTAGAGAATGAAAATGAGTGACAGAGACAAGGATATAAAACATTACTAGTTATTAGTTATATAGTTATCTAATTTGGAAATAAAACAAGGATCCCAAAACCCTGTCTAAATACATCCAAATATAAAGTAAAATGATTATTTAACAAATTCTCATCCAAAATCTATTTGTATGATTTTTTAATGCAGCAAATATATTGAAAGCCAGATGAAACAAGTTACTGGAATAATAGAGAAACCAATAGTGGAACCAAGTCTGTAATCTTGGTTTTTAGTTTTGGATGTTGTTGTTCCTTTGTGTTCCAAGAACTTCCAAAGATACAAATACTAGGTGAAAAGAGTTTTCATCTTTTATCAGAAACTACAGGGTCTAATGAAACCTATGAAAATGAATAAATGATAAAGTTTTACACAGGATATTGGCCATTGGATGAGCCTAAAAAAATAGTTGTAGTTAGATTCACTCTAAACTCATATATATGTATGCATAACCAATGGACACAGACACCAGAGGGGTGAGGGCAAGAGTGTGTGTGTGGGGGGGGGGGGCCAACCATGAGGGGATAAGGACACATCTGTAATACCTTAATCAATAAAGAAAAAAATATTGTAAAAGACACACGATTTCACAAGGGGAAAAAAAGAAAATGCTGAAGATTTCAGAATTAGGAATCTCTCTCTACATTGGCAAAGTGGGGCCAAATAGGTTCAACTGATGTTCAGGTAAAATTCCAAATCAATAAACCTTTGTAAAATGTGGAGAGCAGAAACTAAAAATACATCATCTGAATTTGACATTAACCCAGCCTCTTTGGGAAACAGTGAAATTAATTTCTTCTTTATTTACTGTTTAATCCACCGAGTTCATCTTGCAATTTTATCATAACTCTAACCATAGAAAGTACATTTAAATTTTTTTGACATTTAAAATCACTTGTACTTGGAAAATCTATTTCTGAAGAAACAATTTTAAAGTAGCTTAAGAAAAATAACTGTGGTTATTTTCTCTGAGATGGAATAATTTTTGAATAAATATAAACACTCTTAAATCACTTGAAAATGTTTTATTTGGCCATGATTTTGACCATGATGACACTATGTCTGGTTGTTTGTAACTCTTCTAATCAATGTATTCAAGTTCCATGCTATCGTTAGGGGGATTTGAAATTGTATATACTGAAAAAGTATGCTCTGACAAATTTACAGGAGTAAATTTAGTTAGAAATGTGAACAGTCTTGGGAACAACTTGGGAAAAAAATAGGTTTTCATTTTTTATAATAATAGAGTTCAGAAAGCAAATTGTGTTTAATGGTATTCAGAGTTTATTAAATTGGTAAATTTTGGAAAAGTCAAAAAAGCATTATATTAAATTAAAACAATCCTACCTAATAATAGGCAAGTATGCAAATTGACCATACCTCTGACACACCCACAAGCCACGCCCACCATCCAATCAGAGTGAGCATGCAAATTAACCCAAACCAAGATGGCTACAGCCACAGAGAGCAAGGTTTCCTAGGTAACAGAGGAAGCCAAGCTTTCTGCCTGCCCTTGCCAGGCCTAAGCCTCCACTCAAGCTACAAAGTTTCAATTATAAAAGGTAAACAAATTCAAACAAATGGTGGCAGAATGGAGCTTGAGAGAGCAGGCCAGGGTTGCCACCGACAACAGGGGAAGCAAAGCTTTCTGCACACCCTGGCCGGGCCCACCCGCTTAAGGCAACAAAGTTTCAATTATAACCCCAACAGAAATGGCAGCTGGCAGTGGAGGGAGCCCCAGGCTTGGCTCTGCTCCAGGCTACAAAGTTTCAATTGTAGAAGGAAAATAAATTCCAGATACCAGGGCCTCCACTTGGGTTGCCAGGGTGTGTGGCCGGCCTGCAAACCACCACAGGCCCCTCGCTCAGGCTGCCCCATGCCCCAAGGGAACCCCCACCTGATCCAGAACACCCTTCAGGGCAAACCAGCTGGCCCCCACCCCTGTACCAGGCCTCTATCCTATCTAATAAAAGAGTAATATGCAGATTGATCATCACTGCAACACACAATATAGCTGCCCCCATGTAGTCAAAGATCCTGCCCCCATGTGGACACAAGATGGCCACCACAAGATGGCCAGCAGGAGAGGGCAGTTGGGAGGCACCCAGCCTGCAAGGGAGGGCTGTTGAGAAGGACCAGGCCTGCAAGGGAGGGCAGTTGGAGGTAATTAACCCTGCAGGAGAGGGCAGTTAGGGATGACCAGGCCGGCAGAGGAGGGAAGTTAGGGGCAAACAGGCTGGCAGCAGAGTGATTAGGGGGTGATCAGGCTGGCAGGAAGAAGCGGTTAGGGGAAATCAGGAAGGCAGGCAGGCAAGCAGTTGGGAGCCAGCAGTCCTGGATTGTGAGAGGGCAGTCGGACATCCCTTGAAGGGTCCCATATTGGAGAGGGTACAGGCTGGGCTGAGGGACAACCCCCCTCCATGCACGAATTTTGTGCACTGGGCCTCTAGTAATAAATAATGTTGCTGTCATATTTTAGTCACTAAGTATTATATTTTTAATGTTTATGTGTAGAATCATGCAGATACATAAGATTTCTATGTAGTAACTAATGTGTGGCATAAAATTTTAACTTAATGTATTACATAATTTTTTAATCTGCATCCAAGGATATGTTTTTTATTAATTCTAAAGACAGAGGAAGGAAGAGGGAGAGAGAAACATTGATCTGTTGCCTCTCATATGTGCCCCGACAGGAATGTAACCTGGATATGTGTCCTCACCACGAATCGAACCTATGACCCTTCCATGCATGGGACAATGCTGTAACCAACTGAGCCACACTGGCCAGGGCTATTATTACATAATTTATAAGCATATTTCATCATGAATAGTATATAAATACGTATTTGTTAAACAAATTCAGGAAAAAAAATATCATCTTTAAACATGACTGAGTCTTTTAAAAATATATTTATTCAAGTTTAATTATTCTCCACTAGATAGAGCATCTGTTTTTAGAAGTAGTGTTTATTTGTTCAACTTCCCTCTATTCCTTAATTACAGATATTTATTTTGGGGGGAAAAGGGAATAGGGTTCATAAGTAACCTTTTTATCAAAGACATAATTTGGAGACACATTTGTTACTTATTTCTAACAATTGGGAAAACAGAGAAGGAACAATAAATTTAAGTCTCTTCTGAAGACTATTGTCAGAGAAATTGGTAGAGTATTTTATTTCAAATGGGAAAATCTTTACCAAGCAATATGGTAGCATAAATCATTTCTGTCTTACCATTGTATCTTAGCACCTAGAAGAGAATCTTGTATATTGAACAAGATTAATAGATATTTGTTAAACTAATGAATTGATGAACATATGCCTTTGCCTTTGCTGAGTTGCAAGATCCTGTCTTCACTTGTAGTCAGAATTCGCTTGGTAGAGGTTTTTTAGATTTATAGATTAGGCCATCTAAAATGGTAAAATTAAAAAAAAAAAGAGTACACATTTTCTAATATGGGGTTTTGAGGAGGAGAAAGGGGGAAACAGCTTATAAAAATAACTGCTTTGCATAGCAGTTTATATTAGAAAAATATCAATTAGAAGAATATATATTTGTTAAAAATTCTCTATATATTTATAATAGAAAAGCTTGACACAGAAAGCAGTCGGCATTGGAATGTGGAAGGAGGGACTCTAATATTGGGGTTGTTCACATAGGTGGATAATTGGGAATAGAGAGGAGGTGATACTGAAGGCAAAAAGTGGCAATTTCAAAAATCTGCCAACTAAAAAGGACTGGGGATTCTAATCTTCGAGTAACTAAGAGAGCACTTCTATAAACCATAATGAGTTTTACCTCTTTTTTTAAAAAAACCTATCCTCTGTAATCCATAATCATTTTCCTTAGAGAGAAAAAGAGAGAGAAAGAGATGTGAGAGATTAGTAAATGCACTCTTAGGAGCTGTGACTAACACTTGTCAGAGGAGGGCAGAGAATAACCTGGATTGACAGATATTCAGACACAACAAATATTTAATGAGTGCCTACTCTGTATGGAACATTGTTAATATTTGGATAAATACTTGAAGAAAGTAAGAAAGTAATTCATGGATATATCAGGGTGAAGTGCTTTTTGACAGAAGGAACAAAATGTGCAAATGCCCAGTGTGACTCCAGTGAAGTGAGAGTAGGCAGTGTAGTAGGAAACAAACTTGAAGAAATAACAGGGGGCATGATCATGTTAATCCAAGCAGGGATTTTGATTTTTATCATAAGACTAGAGGCCTGGTGCAAAAAATTTGTGCACAGAGGGGGGATCCCCTCAGCCCAGCCTGCACCCTCTTCAATCCGGGACCCCTCAAGGGATGTCTGACTGCCAGTTTAGGCCTCATCCCCGGGATCGGGCCTAAACCGGCAATCAGACATCCTTCTCACAATCCAGGACCACTGGCTACTAACTGCTCACCTGCCTGCCTGCCAGCCTGATCACCCCTAACCACCCCCTCCCCACTCCGGCCTGGTCGCCCCAAGCAGCCTGCTTATTCAGTTGTTTGGTCATCCCTCACTAACACCCCTGCTGGCCTTGTCACCCCACGCAACCTATGTTTGGTCGTATGTCCAGTTGTTTCGTTCGTGATGGCCCCTGGCTTTTTATATATTAGTATGGAAGAAAAATGAAGAAAATTTTGAAGATGAGTAATACAGTTTAATTTTACTTTTTAATAAAATTATGTTGGCTGTTATGTTGAGAACTGGTTGTAGAGAGTGAAGCTTGGGAAACAGGGAGGCCCGTTAGAAGGCTTTTAAAATGATTTAGGTAAGAAGCAATGGTAGCTGTAGAGATAGAGAAAGGGCTAGTTGAAAATAAATTAAACATTAAGCCAACAGGATTTGCTTATAGATTGGATATGGAGTATCAATAAAGTAGACCAAGACTGCAAAGAAGGAAAGGTATTTTTTCCAAAATAAAGCAGAACAATGGTGCTTATTAGACCAAAGCAACAAATTTCCGCAATGGTTACCAAGAAGATATAAAAAAAAAATATAGGGGACCAGTTATCATTACTGCAGCACAAGGTTAGAGACAGATCATCAATGAGACACATTTCTTGCTGATATCCAGAGTCTTTTATACAATTAAAAAAATATATTCCTACTCTAGTTCTGGGTGGATTATACCATCTGGGACAGGACTAACTACAAGTTTTGGTCAGATGGTCCTTCCTTTTGATAAAAGAACTAAGAGGCTAGAAAGTAGTTAAGAAAAAAAATTCAGAATGCACATCTTTTAGCATTTAAAAGAAAATGGGAAATATTATTGACTAGGTTAATGTAGGATTCATCATATGGTCAGTATACTTGATGCCTGTAACTGACTCCTAGGCAAGTATAAACCCCATTATGGTTTTACCCATGAGTAGAGAGACATAAGACTCCCATTAGATGCTTTTCTAGTTATTCAAAGGAAAAAGAAATAAGCAGAGGCATTGTTTCCATTCTCAGAGCTCTAGCCTGGAGCAGCTCAGAGTGTTTCAGTTAAGATAGAATCAGAGGGACTAAAATGAATGCAATAAATGTGAACTGACTTTTCTAACCAAAGGACATTATTATTATGTGAGTGGAAATAATAAAACATTTTAACACACATATATTTGAACTTTTAAAATGCGTCATAAAATAGAATGAAATAAAAGTACTTTTTACTATATGGATCAAAACAGTTTTAAATGAAATATGTTTGGATAAAAAGTTTTTCTTTTTGGTCAATTAGGAATGTTAACAAATTAAGATGTTAATTATCTAAGTTAAATGCTACTTCAAGTACTGACTAATGTCTAGCATTTTGCCTTGACCTTAAAATCCAGTAATGTGCAAAGGCAATAATTATAAAAATATGGATCTGGCAGCATAAGCCTTGGCAAGCAAAACACTATTGGATACACAGTACATGGTCAATATTTGTTAACTAGTTGATTGATTATGCTTATTTTTTCTAAATTCTTTTCTATTTTTATTTCTTATTACTAATCACACAATGCAAAGGGTGCTTTTTTGGTGGTCTTGCTTTTGTTATATTAATAATTTACTCAAATCAATGCCTGTGTCTTACCCCCCCCCTTAATTCTCTGTAGGCATCTATGATATATTCTGCTTAACTGTAAGAGTGATATATGTGATATAGTAAATGTGAAGCCAATCCCAACTTAGTAAAACTCTGAAGCAATAACTGTTAAGTAAAATAATTCACTTGTCAATTTGTCATCAAATAGACAGATTCCCTCATTTTCCTACATGTATGCATATTAAAATTAAGGTAAATCCATATAAAACTAGTTTATACATTACTCTAGAGTGCATCAGATAAGTGCTAGGAGCATAGAACATGTTATTCATTTTATTCTTAAGACAACAAATGAAGGTGGGATCAAATGGATTCAGAGTCCAGGCACTGAACTAATAAAATTCTAGAGCTGACAATATCTGTAAAATGACTTTCTAGGATTCTTCCTGTTGAAAGTGTGTAATCAATAGACTTGGAATTAAAGCATTCCAGAAGGTACACTTTTAAATGGCTCTATCTATTTACACTGGTTTAGAAAGCATGTGTGCTTGTGCAAAATAGTTGACGTATAAAGCAAAAGAATGTGAGGAAGACTAAGCAAAGAAAGACAAACTAAAACCCTGGTGCTCAGGATTTCCATGTGGAGGCATGTTTTGTTTTGTTTTTTCCTGGAGTTGCATGTGTATCCTCTGGTACAGATCTTTGTGTTTCTCCTTGGGTATCGTCAACTGCTGGGTTGGTAAGACAAACTCCAACTACCAATGAAGCTTCAGGCATGAACAAAGCAAAAAACAAAGGTCTGTTGAAAGAATGAAAAGATCCAAAATTTGGGCAAACAAATGACTATAATTAGCCAATGGACATCCACAATTCCCCTATGTAGATACAATACTTTATGACTAGAGTTAATCCTCCATTCCCTTGTAAGGTATGGAACGCTAAAAATCTTACATGGAATTCTGAAATATATTAATACTAGAGGCCCGGTGCATGAAATTTATGCAAGAGTAGGTCTTCCTTCCCCCGGCTGCTGGCACCAGCTTCCTGGGACCCGGGCTTCCCTTGCAGCCCCAGGTTTGTCCTGAAGGATGTCAGGTCTAATTAGCATGTTACGCTTATATTGTTATAAATTTTTGTAGCATTTATCCACTATTTAATTTGAATCATTAGTCTTCCTCTGGACTCACATGCTCCTACTTTCTTGGCTTCTGGTTGTTCTTCCATACCTGATCTTTTACCTTTCCTTGACTTACTTCAAGATATAGCTTAAATTAAAGCCAGACATTTTTTCCTATTAGTTCTTCTCCATCCTTATAGACTGTTGCCAAATTTATCTTCAATAAGTCTGCAGAACCTGCAGCATATATCCCATATGTTGCCTTCTTTTATGTTTCATGCAGCACTGGGAACTACTTATCTAAAATCATTATTTGATGATTTTATGATAACTTTCATAGTCTTCCCCAAAGTTTATGATTCAGATATATTTTTATAATCTAGTATGGATTCTTTAGACTTCTAAATTTTGTATATCTAGTAATAGTGTTAGCTAATTATATTTCATAAGCATTGATCTGAATGTGGAAGAGTTTGAGATTTTCCCTTAATGTTTGTTAGCCCTCTGATTTTCTTTTTTTTCTAAATTGCTCATATCACTTGCCAAATTCTTTTGTGATATTTCTACTTTTCATGATAAACCATACAATTTGGTGGGGATATGCTTTATTATTCCATAATCAGTTTTAGATATTGTAAATTTCTTTACTCAGTCTATTTTTTTTATACAGGTTGCATATACTTATTATAAGAAATTCAATCAATAAAACAATGTGAGTAGAAGTAATTGTCTCTTCCTGGATATTTATGCAAAAAATAGGGCCATTTCTTATTGATTGTTGAATACTCAACATATTATTTAGAGTCAGGCACAAAATATGTAATCCATACTACACATTTTGCATATATTAATGTGAATTACAAGCCCAATCATCTTTAGAGGCATGCAAGAGTTTTCATACCCTGTGCTCTAGGGGACTCAACATTCCTCTTTCAGCAGAATCCTTCCCAGGGTGAGGGATCCATGTCATAAAATTAGCTGCTGGATCTGAGCAGGTGATCCCCTTCTAGACCATATTCTGAATACCTGTGACCCTATGTTCCCTGTCCAAATTGTCCCAAGCCCACTTTTAAGGTCTAATCAGGTCTTTCTCTTTTCTGGACCAGCTGTAGCTAGACTGAGCCACAGATGAGAGCACATCTATTTTTGAGGGGTCGCTACATAAAGGCATGTAGAGAAAGCTTGAATATGAGGTCCTCATAGTGAAAATGGAGCTGGAACATAAAATGTGAGCCTGTGTTCTGCCACTATGAAGATTCCACTGTTGTTTGTAGGAAATGCAAGCTTTTAGGAGCGTTTCCATTAAAAAATGTAATAATGCATATCCTCTCTCACCTTGGATTTTCCTTCTGATGCACTCTACTAGCAGAGTTTAACAGGGATGTGGCAGGCTGAGAAGAAATGTAGTTTACAGAATCCAATTTTCAGCACCACAACAGGAAAGAAAAAGGCTGAGGTTTTTTGTTTTTTTTTTGTTTAAATATGGAATGCTTCATGAATTTGTGTGTCATCTTTGCGCTGGGGCCATGCTAATCTTCTCTGTATCGTTCCAATTTTAGTATATGTGCTGCTGAAGTAAGCACAAAGGCTAAGTTTTAATTGAAAGGAAAGGACTTTATAACTGACACACATGCTAGGAACCAGAAGGGTCACAATAATGTGGGAGGATATAAAATAACTTATGAAAATATTTATCATAAATTTGCACAATCAAGAAGGTGTAGTGTTTCATCAAAAATATTATTCACCATGATCAAGTGAGATATTTTCCTGGGGTGCAAAGTTAGTTCAATATCCATAAGACAGTTAACATAAACAAAATTAAGGATAAAAATCATATGATCTTATCAATACATGCAGAAAAATTACTTAACAGAATCCAACATCTATGTATGATAAAAACACACAGCAAAGTGGGGATAGAGGGAACATACCTCAACATAATAAAGGCAATATATGACAAACCCACAGCTAATATCATACTCAACAGTGTAAAGCTTTTCCTTCAAGATCAGTAACAAGATAAGAATGTGCACTTTCACAACTTTTAGTCAGTATAGTATTAGAAGCCCTAACCACAGCAATCAGACAAGAAAAAGAAACAAAAGACATCTGAATCAGAAAAGAAGAAATAAAACTATCATTGTTTGCAGATTATATGATACTAGAGGCCCGGTTCATGAAATTCTTGCACTCAGGGGTGTGAAGGTCCCTCAGCCCGGCCTGCACCCTCTCACAGTCCGAGACCCGTAAGGGGATGTCCACCTGCTGGCTTAGGTCCTATCCCCCTAAGCCAGCAGTAAGACATCACTCTCGCAGTTCATGGCTCTCACAGTCCAGAACCCCTCACTCCTTACTGCCCGTGAGCCAGGTTCTGGCTGAGTGGTGCTCCCCCTGTGTTGAGCATCTGCCCCCTGGTGGTCAGTGCATGTCATAGTGACTAGTCATTCCACCATTCAGTCAATTTGCATATTAGGGTTTTATTATATAGGATTATATATAGAAAACCCTAGAGTCTACACACACACACAAAAAAAAATATTAGAATAAATGAAGTTGGTCAAGTAGCAGGTTTCAAAATTAATATTCAGAAGTCAGTTACATTTTTATACATCATAACAAAGTATCAGAAACAAATTTTAAGAAAACAATTCCATTTACTATTGCATCAAAAAGAATAAAATGCCTACAAATAAATTCAACCAAAGTGGTAAAAGACATTGGAGAAATAAATTGAAGAAGATACAAATAAATGGAAGGATATACTGTGCTTATCGAGAGGAAGAATTAATATTAAAATGTTCATAATACTCAAAGCAATCTACAGATTCAGTGCAATCACTATCAAAATACCAATGGCATTTTTTTCACAGAACTAGAACAAACAATTCTAAAATTTATATGGAACCACAAAAGACCACAAATACCCAAAGCAACCTTGAGAAAGAACAACAATGTTGGATGTATTATGCTACCAAATGTCAAACTATACTTCAAGGCTATAGTAATCAAAACAGCATGATACTGGCATAAAACATACACATAGATCAATGTAACAGAATAGAGAGCCCACAAATAAATTGATGTGTATAGTGTCAATTAATCTATGATAAAGGAGGCAAGAATACACAGTGATATAAAGACAGTCTCTTTATTAAATGGTATTGAAATGGTATATGAAAAAGATTGAAACTGGATCACTTTCTTATACCATATGCAAGAATAAACCCAAATTGGTTAAAGACTTAAATGTAAAATCCAAAAACTATAAAAATCCTAGAAGAAAACAGGTAGTAAACTTTTTGACATAGCTCTTAATAATATCTTTCTGGATATGTGTATTTAGGCAAGAATGACAAAAGAAAAACAAATGGGATTACATCAAACTGAAAATTTTTGCACAAAAAAAGAAAAGCATCAACAAAATGAAAAGACAGTCTACTGAATGGAAAAAAGGTATTTGCAAAGGAAACATCTGATATGGGGTTAATATCCAAAATGTTGTATAAGGAAGTCATACAACTTTAACATCAAACAAACAAACAAACAAACAAACAAACAAAAAGTCAATCTTATTAAAAAATGGGCTGAGGATCTGAATAGATATTTATCCAAAGAGGACATACAGATGGACAAATGACATATGAAAAAATGCCCAGCATCACTAGTCATCAGCTAAATGCAAGTGAAAACCACAATGAGAAATCACTTCACACCTGTCAGAATGTCTATCATCAATAAGTCAATGAACAAGTGTTGATGAGAATGTGGAGAAAGTGAATACTCATATACTATTGGTGGGATTGTAAATTGGTGCACTCACTCTTGAAAAGTGTATGGAGGTTCCTCTAAAAATTAAAAATAAAACTACCATTTCACCTAGCAATTCCACTTTTGGGTACTTATCCAAAGAAAACTAAAACATTAATTAAAAAAGATATATACATCCCTAAGTTTATTGAAGCATTACTTACAAAAACCAAAATATGGAAGCAACCAAAGTGGATATTGATCGATGAGTGGATACAGAAATGGTATATATAACAATGGAATTATACTCGGCCATAAAAAAACAATGACATTTTGCCATTTGGGACAACAGGGATGGACTAAGAGAATATTATGCTCAGTGAAATAAGTCAGAAAGAGAAAGAAAACTATCATGATTTTACTTATATTGGGGAATCTAAAAAATAAATGAACAAAACAGAACGAAATACATAGGTAGAGAGGAAAAACTGATGGTTGCCAGAGGAAAGAGGTGAAAAAGTTGAAAGGATTAAGTAGTACAAATAACAGATTATAAAAATAGTCACAGGTATATAAAATACAGCATAGGGAATATAATCAATTATTGTAATAACTACATATGGTATAAGGTGGGTACTAAACTTATTGGTGTGATCACTTTATAAGATATATAAATGTCTAATCACTATGTTGTACCCTGGAAACTAATATAGTATTGTATATGAGCTAAAATTGAACACTAAAAAAAAAAAAAAAAACAACTAAAAAGAAACTGCAATATGGTGTAAGGCTAGATATTTTGAAAAATTGACCAGAACAGAATCCAGAAAATTATATATATATCTCCTATCTAAGAAAAGAGTAATATGCAAATTGACCATACCTCTGCTACACCCACCAGCCAATCAGGAGCAAGTATGCAAATTAACCCAACCAAGATAGCTGCGGCCATGGAGCGAGCAGGAGGCTTGGGTTTCCCTGGCAATGGAGGAAGCCAAACTTCCCGACCGCTCTGGCCGGCCCTGGCCTCCACTCAAGGCTACAAAGTTTCAATTATAGAAGATAAATAAATCCCAACAAAAATGGTGGCAACCACAGAGCCGGAAGAGCAGGAGGCTTGAGTTGCCCCTGGAGATGGAGGAAGCCAAGCTTCCACAACCCTGGCCTGCCTTGGCCTCCACTCAAGGCTACAAAGTTTCAATTATAGAAGATAAATAAATCCCAACAAAAATGGCTGTGGCCATAGAGCAAGCTGGAGGCTTGGCACCGCTGAAGGCTACAAAGTTTCAATTATAGAAGATAAATAAATCCTAGACACCAGGGCCTCCGCTTGGGTCACCGGGGGGTGTGGCTGGCCTGCAAACCACCACAGGCCCTCACCCAGGCCACCCCACACCCCAAGGGAATCCCCACCCTGATCCAGGACATCCTTCAGGGCAAACCAGCCAGCCCCCACCCATGCACCAGGCCTCAATCCTATCTAATCCTATCTAATATAAGAATAATATGCAAATTGACTATCACTCCAACACACAAGATGGCTTCCCTCTTGTGGACACAAGATGGCCACCAGGGGAGGGCAGTTGGGAGGGGCCAGGTCTGCAAGGGAGGGCAGTTGGGAGGGGCCAGGTCTGCAAGGGAGGGAAGTTGGGGGCGATCAAGCCTACAGGGAAGGGCAGTTGTGGGGGACCCAGGCCCACAGGGGAGAGCAGTTGTGGGGACCAGGTCTGCAAGGGAGGGCAGTTAGAGGTTCTGGGAAGAAAGTGTGGAAAACATTCCATTCAATGAGAATCCCAGTCAAGCTCAATAATTTATATCACTGTTTGCCTGTACAACCCCACAATACTTAAAAGCCTTTGCTAAACAGAAAAATCTCTATCAGTGTGTCCATGTAGAAAGATATCTAAAAGTTTAACCGGAAATGTATACATTATTAAAGCAGCAAGTACAGTGCAATAGAGATCTGCAGAGACTAAAACCTGTAGTTTATCTAAAAGCATATAATAACAAGTGTCCCTGTTGAAAGCTGGAAGCAAAATTGTAGTCCCTGGGAATTTCCTCTGATTTAATCCATAAAGACTTCAATCTTTCCTGAAATGATGCAGTCATTTTTAAGAATCTTAGAATTTTTTTAAGATCTTAAATAATGGAAAAGAGAGAATCAAAGCAAACTTATTTATATATCTGAGGTTAGGAAGGAGAACATGACAAAGGGTAACAGAGTTGGGAGGTATAGTGATCATAATTTATTACAGTTAAATTACTTTTCGTAAATTTAATTTTAAAAAACCCACATGATTGCATCTTTGAAGAGCCCCATGAAAATGAGAAATCTCAATGAAAAATATCATGATAAACCTCCTTCAATGGATATTATTTTCTGATTTAATATGTCACTTCTTGCCTCAAGCAAAAAAAAATTCTTGAAATAAGGATATATACAGTACATGAAGTTGCTTGATGCATTTATTCATATTCTAAAAGGGGCATGTACAAATATATGTCATGCTAAGAGAGGAAAGTATATTTAAAATTTGGCAAATAAATTAAGGGTATTTTAGATTGGATCTTCACTGTCACTGTGAATTAACCAAAACAACATATGTTTAATGACAAGTAAACAACAGATTGCATTACATTTATAAAGCAATAGAAAATTTTCTCAAAAACTTAAATCTTGTATCTTCTATTTTCCAGCAATAATTATGCTTTAGGTAAATCCCATAAGCTGTGGTATTAATATTGAACAAAAAATGTGTCTCTTAGTCATTTATTTGACAGTGGTAAAAGAAAACTCTTATTGGCTCTAAATATCTCTCCCAACTAAAAGTTAGAGGAATAATCTCTATTTTATTGGCATCAAATGGACAGTTAAATTCTGTTAACATATATTGCATACTAATAAATTGGCAAAAATGAGGAAGATTACTATATACAGCTAAAGACGATGGCACAATAAGATATTTAGTAATAGAAAAATACATTGCTTATCCTTTTAGATAATGAGAAAATCTAACCAATAAACACGGATCTAGTTCCTCAGTAGATGTGTTCTGGGCCCTCTTTTAGGCCTTTGTTTCTCCACAGTAAGGAGGTCTACATGGCTTAACTGCTCACCAACTGGTATGCTTCTCTTTTCATCGTTGAGAGTTGTCACTAGGCAGTACTCACCAGCTGGGAACCATATTTTGAAGCCCCTCTTATATCTGGATGGGTCTTTTTGAATAATTCTCTAAAGAAACTGTGATTCCAAATGAGATGTGTAACTCCCAGGGAAAAAAAATATTTAAGACTCCTCTTTTCCCCTGAAGGCCAGCTGGATTCAGGGGAATCCAAAGCTTTGCCAGTGATCCAAAGGCAAAGATTCTGTGTCCTAATGTCATCAACTGGAATAAAGCCACCGATGAACCTCAGACATCTGCATTGGTCTCTTACCTGAAGAATTTGTTTAAATTATAAGTTAATGAAAAGTGATGTTTTGTTTGTGATTGCAACTAGAATGACTCAAACTAAGATGAGATTAATTAACTGGACCATATAAATTGTAAAGTCCCTTTCTCACTCAAAAAGATAATGGTTTTCCATAAAATTAATTTAATGGTATATCTTCATGCTAAACAATTTTCCATGATCCATTGATACAACCATTTTAGTGCAGGTTTATTTGTTAAAAGGCTTTCTCTTGATGTATATTCATGATTCAATAAGAGGATCTCTTTTTCCCCCCCAGAAAGCATTTGCCTCTTAATCACATATCAAAGAAGAGGCTACTCTTATACATAACTGATATGTATATTATCTAGAGCCAATGACATTTTCCTAAATTCCTAAAGCAATGTCATTAATAGGCACTTATTCTATAACCATTTTGTTGATAAATGAACTAGAACTCAGAGTTTAAGAAAGTCACTCAAGGACACACCTAGTAAGAGGTAAAGCTGAAAATCAAACCCAGATCTATATGATTTCTTGTATTAATTTTCCATTGCCACCATAACACATTGCCATAAATTTAGTGGATTAAAACAACACAAATGTATGTTACAATTCTATAACTTAGAAGTCCTACATGAGTCCCACTGTCTAAAATCACTGGCTGCTCTAGGAGAGCGCCAGTTTACCTTGCCTTTTTTAGCTTATAGAGGCTACCTACATTTCTTGGTTCATGGACCCTTTCTGCTATCTTCAAAGCCAGCAACACTGCATTTCTGACTTTTCCTAAGTAGTGACATCTCCCTCTCACTCCACTCTTCTTTCTTTTTCACTTTTAAGAACCCTTGTGATTGCATTGGGCTCACCAGGAGGACAGTCCAGAGTAATTGCCCAATTTTAGTGCAGGTTAATTAGCAGCCGTAATTCCATTTGCAAACTAAATTCCCTTTTGCCAGGTAACATATTCGTAGGTTCCTGAGATTAAGAACTGGACATTTTGGGGGGTGGGGCATTATTCTGCCTAGCACACTTCTCAAACTATACTCTTAACCATTATACAGAGTGCTTCATGACCTATACCTAGGTGGTAATGGTAACACTTGTGAAATGTTCCCAAGGAATTTTCAAGATAAGCTACAAAAAAATATGTCACTTCCCAATTGTAAAGTATCTTCAGATAGAATTTAGCCATTTTCAGCATACCTCTTCTGTTGGAAACCTTATACATAAACCAAATACTTTCCTTTTCTCCTTATGGGTATAAAAAATAGAAGAAGGGAAAGATGCTCATATAGTTATCCACAGCAGGTAGATTATAGTGCAATTTTCAGCCTCAATAAAGTGTTATTTCTAAGGAAAGAATCATCAAGGGCTTTATTTTTCTCATGTTCATTTCTAGAATATTCATGTAGGCACTCTCCTACTAAGTAGTTCAAGTAAATATAAACATAACCAGTAGGTAGACCTGTATAAACAAAAATAGAAAAGTCCATATCATAGAAAGATGTGCACAAAGGGAGTATAATTGTTTATAGTGCTGTCATGCGAGAGTAGAGGGATGGGATTTGTGACAATACAGTGTGCTATCAAAAAAGAATAAAGATTTTTAATAAAAGGAAACATAATTTGAATAGCTTTGCTTTAATTTTACATTAACTATAAATGTAAGAAGATTTTAGGTTTTGAAAATCAAATTGTCAAGTGAAGCATAACAGAAGATTGAGAGCTGAATATTCAGAAATCATTCAGCCAATTCGAATTCCTAAGTATTGTGTACATGTTCGTTATACATGCTCAATGACTGCTGTAAGTGAAATTACGTATATTGGGTATGTTGAATTCAGGGAAGAGCAATGATTGTCATGTAAAATCACCAGTAAACTTGGAACTAGTTCTCCGTTGGTATGGTAAAAGAGAGCCTGCAATGTTAACGAGCACACGTAGGTTAACTCACCACACAATTTCTCTGTCCTCGGTGTTCTGTGGGTAAATGTAGGAATCTGGACTTCAGTGACTTTTCTACATTAGCATGCCTGGGAATCACCAAGAGAGCTTGTTAGAAGCTGGAATGTTGGTCCCTTGCCCAGAGTTTCTAATTCAGCAGGTCTGGAATGGGACTCAGAAATTCTCATTTCAAACAAGCTCTCAGGTGATGCTGATACTGTGAATCTAGGACCACACTTTGAAAATCATGTAAATAAATAATAGTTCTTTGAGCATTTGTTAAAGCATATCAGAGTGACTATCAGTACATATGCATCTTCCTCCCTACACTTTCCTTCCTGTCTTTCCTCTTTTAAGTGATTCCAGTGGTCTTTCATACCTTGCTAAGATTCATTGATCTCATGTGATCATTTCAGCAGAGTCATTTTTTAAATCTATGCCCTTAATGAAATCATATGTAAATTATGTTAGAAGGAAGGAAAGAAACAGAGAAATTCCATTTGCACTGAGTTGCCACCTGTGCCTTGAACTATGATGGGTAGAAGAAAAATCTAAGAATTATATTATTAAACTTTATCTTGCTCTGATAAAGTTTAATAATATATGACTAAATGCCATAAGAAGAACAAATTTAAGGTTAGTAGAAAAGAACACAGAAGAAACCAGGTCTTAGAGTAATTGAAAAAGCTAGGTCATTCTGTTTAAAAAATAAAGTATGTGACAAACAAGGCTTATGTGCTGAATTCTGGAAGTTTCAAAATGAAACTGTAAATGACTAGCATCCTAGAAACAACTTCAATTGCACTGAATAAGGCAATAATCAACAGGACAGGAACACTGCAAATGATACACAGAATCCCCACAGAGACTCATCCCGGTTTCAAAAGATGTGGTCTCTATGGCAGCTCCTAGACAACAGTGCATCTGCAGTGTGTGAGCCCTGTGAGGTGAGAGTCACCATGGAGTACATAATGGTCTGCAGCATCACTAGAATTTCTGACAGCTTTGCAGTCTGCGAGACAACTAGCGCTAAAGAGAGAGCCAATAATCCTGAGCTTCTCCAATTTGTAAGGGCTAGAAATATCAAAATATGTTCCCAATTAATGAGTTGAGTATGGGGAAACTATTGTGTCCTTTGGATGGCAAAAAAAAAAAAAACTTGGGTTTTCATACTATGTAGGCAATAAGGAAATAATGACAATGTTTGAAACAAGGTGAACTCAATATGGTAATGCAGCCCTAATGAATTTTCTAAGTAAGACTTTGTGGAGTTCTGAGGATTGCCATGGTAGCTTCTCATAAGTGCATTTATTGGTTGCCAAGTAATTCCAGTAGCAAAATACTCTGCTGAGAAAGGCCAAGGCAAATGAAGGCATGCGAATTTCTTCCTTTTTAAATTACAAGTTTAAAATATTTATTTGGGCAGGCCCTGGAAAGAAAGGACTGCATTTCTCAGGCAGTTTGACCACTGTACATTCTCTACAATTTCCCCCAGCCACATATGCATCCCTGCCTACAAAAGTTATGTGAAAAACACGATGTTTCTTGAATTTACAATTATCTGGATAAAAGAGGTTTAAATGTCCAAATGGGGAAAGGGAGCAAGGAAATGGCTCCATGGAAATAAAGTGCAAAAATTTTATGAAAATTTTCTATTTTTTTAAATGCCTACAGTTGTCTCGTTACTATCTATGTGTAAATAATTAATGTGATACTTAAAATAACATGATATGAATCACTTGAAGGAGTTGAATGATTGGAAACAAACATACAAGTGCTTTACTTAGATCATAAGTAAGAAACAGTCTCATTTACTTTCTTACAATAATCTCATGCTAAAAGACTTGTGAATGGAGCAAACCATGAGAGTTGATTTAAATCTTCCTATGAAAGAGAAAGAAGATCTAATGTACCTAGAAAAATTTATAATCAGAGTAATGTACAAACTTAATTTTAATGGTAAACTTCTATTTTGTGATTCCCTTTTAAAATCTCCCTTGCTTGTTTCTGGAATTTAACAAGGGTCAGACCCAAGCACAAGAAAAAACAAATTCATGTTTTCCACACTGGACACTTATTGATGTCTACAAGCCATTTGCAAAAGGGATCTTTCTATGCCCCTGACCTTATTGCTACTGTCGTCTGGAAAAATGTCCATTCCCCACCAAAAGATGTATGTGTAGATTGCATACACCTGGGAACAAACTTTGCATATTGGACCTCATAGATGATAGTTTTCCAGCAGATAGTAATAAATTATCTTATTCTTACAAATCCAATATACTATTATAATTTGCTGACAGATGGCATTAAAGTACCTTTGGAAAGTGGGGATTTATTTAATTAGCAAAGGTTCCATAGAGGTTAAAGGTAGCTCTTTTTTTCTCCCTAGGATATTCTCCAAATAGAAAAACCCTTGGTTGCTAATCAAAGTGTCTTGCCATTGTGTAGAATATTTAGTGCAATAAACTATTACACAGCATTTATCATTTCAGGAATTCCTTTAATAATCGAATCCCAAGCCAGTTTCCAACTATTAAAAATATGTCAATATGCTTTAAGATTAATAGTTTTACATTATTTAAATGAATTAAATGACTTGTAAAAGTTGTGATAGTTTTCCCAGTCACAAATAAATATGTATATGCTACTTTCTCAATTCATAATACATCCAGTTCAGATTATTTAAAATTCACTAGTTTATATTCACAAATGTATCTCCTGATGGATATATGCAATAGCTGGATATATGAATGGCTTAACGACAAGAAAAACTGCATCCATAGGGAAAGAAATGACCAAAAGGATTTTATTTTGAAAAATGTAATTTAATGAGTCTTCAATCTCTCCCCAGCTTGGTATGAAATTGGATGGGAAAATAGTTCATACTACAATAATTCAAAAATCAAAAACCTGTTAGATTGATAAATGAAAAAGAAATAAGTCATTCAATAGGAATTACTTTTTCAATTGAATTCAGAATGGACAGCCTAGCAAAATTCCAGAAGCCATTTAAAATAAGAAGTAAAAAATCAGGTAGATAATGAGAAAAGAAATAGGGACATCTAAATGAGCTTTTCAACCAAAGAGAGTATTATGTTGTCCAATGGAAAAGCTAATTGTGACCCATATGACACCAACACACACACACACAGTGTTTCAAGGGAATCCTATTTGCTGTGTCTTCTTGTACACTTATCTTTTCAAATACTCTGATTTTCCTCTCTTTGTAATTAAAATAGAGAATTAGCTCGGAAACATTTAAAATCGTTATGTCATTGTAGATTCTCCATGATCTGATTTTTGAAAAGAGGCAATTTTTAAATAAATGTTATTATATTTAAATGGTTAAATTTAGAATTCTCATTCTATAATAACCCTAATCACAGATTTGTTATATGCAAACAAATCTCTGTGTGGCTTTGGGAATTTATGTTACTTCTCTGGCTACAAATCCCTTATCAATAAAATGAGATATTATGTGTCCTTATCTGAAAGGTATCTGTGGACTAACATATTAAAATTGATCCAGTGGGCCAAGAGCTCTGGACGAGATCTTGCCTAACTATAAAATAGTATGATGTGTTCGGAATCTGAGTTTTTATTTTTAATAACATTGTTGACAAGAAACACCAATCAGGAAGATTGTCACTCTACTGCCTGTTTATTTATTTATCTTCTATGGCAAGTTGAGAAAAGGCTTTCAAAATAAATGATTCAATTTCTAAATGTCTTTTAGTTTAGTCATCTAAAGGTGACATTTTCAATGATTTTTTTTTTCTTTCTAGTATATGGGAATTGGGAATTCTCTATTACATATTGGTAAAGAATCTTATGAGTGCTGATGGAATAAAATACAGATACTGAAAAGTAAGTGACAAAATATGAGTACCATGGAGGTGTATCCACAGAATGGTAGGGTTAGTGCTCTGGAAAGGCACCTGTCTAGGATATATATGCTAGTTGACCCAAAGTAATCACGCAGTGCTTCCTGTTATCTCTTCAAAGCACACTTCAGAAGCTGCTCCCAGACAACAGACCAGATTTATTGTGTCCACCAATATGTCAAAAAAATCCTATTAGTTGAAAATATTGAATACATTTAGTATTTCAAATGCATATCTGGATTTGGGGTTTATTTTTATTTTTTATAAGAAGAATGACAAGAACAGAATAAAGAGAAAGCTTTCTGGTACATCGGAAAACATTTTATTTGTAAATGGGCAACAAGGTCCAAAGTCCATTTATTAGTAGCTGTTTATCATGATGCTTTGTTGTTTCTCCCACCCAATCAGCATCACTTACATATCTGCCTGCCCCAGTTGGCACTGATGCTTATAACTTCCATATTAATATCATCATGCATAGATTAATGGAAAGATTAATAAAACAGAAAGCATAAATAAAGCTAATTTTGACTAATTTACCTTTGTTCTATAATTTTCTGTTTCCTTGTCTTAAAATTGTGATAATATCAGACTCAAAGGGTATTATAAGGATTAACTAAAAACATGTTTCTAGAAACAACATAATAAAACTTCAATAAATGTTTATTACTTATATTTCTAACTAAGATATAAGGACAACAAAGAAGTAAATGGTTTCATTGGTACTAGGAGTAGATATCTCTCCATCAACTATGCAGATAAATCAAGTTATCTTTACACACATTATAAAAAGCAAGGTAAATTAGAGCTAAAACTAGCTATGTAAGATAAATGTTCTTAAAATAATATTACTTGGTAATCTCAAATAAAACAAAAACACCTGGATTTATATTTAATTTTAGTAAGTCAAATGTAGATATTAGGAAAAAGCTCTATAATATTTAATATTCTTAAGAACTACAATAATGTCTTTCCAGATACCAAGTTTACCTCTTATATATCTTCCTTCTATATCAGTCTCTTTCATATCAGAAACATGGACAGCAGCATAGCAAGTATTGCAAGTTTTAATTTCTGGAAAAGGAATAGAATGCCTTGGAACAGGACTCTCATTTTGAGATAACCTAGTACAGTTGAATCTGAGGAAACCGAGATTAAGAAAGGTCAAGTAATTGATCTGAGGTATCATAGATTATTAATAAAAGGTCAGAGACTTTAATTAGAATTTTTAACTCCTAGTTCAGTGTTTCCCAGAGATAACTTGCTAGTTCTATCCAAATTTGATTATAAATATATGCAAAGATTATAAAAATTTAATTATATGTTATTGAACATTATCCTAAATAAAATTCTAATAGATGCAAGTATTCTTAACACAATAGCAATAAAAATAAGTCATTTATTCCAGCAATTATTACAGAATATTGCAGCAAGAATGACAGAGAAAATAAGAATATTTACTATGAGTAGTAAAAATCTTATATAAATACTATTTTCTTTAATTTCTATATATAGACCACCCATGGTCCTGCATTTGCAGGCAAATGATAGAGGTAAATGATCAGTTTAGGATCATTTACAGTATATTAATCAAAATACTAGAAATTGGGTTGAGTTGGGTGTTTGTGAACTGGTTTAAAGCTTCACAAGTAAAAAGATTCAGGGGTCTAATATTACAGTTCTACAGATGAAAAATACACATTAAAAAGGTAAAGCTGTCTGAAATATTTGATTTCAGGACAAGCACCAATAGAGACTGTTCTCAGCCGTATAACTGTGCCCTACCTTGTATTAAAACATTCTTCCAATTTCTTGCCACCAATTTGTATCACATGGTATATTATAAAATACTTAACTGAATTCAGCCCTCACTCTGCCTGGTAGTGTGGAACCAGAACACTTACCATGCAAATGTCAATCATAATAATTGTTCTGTGACCTTTAAAAAATTTTGTCAAAACTTTAAAAATTCTCTTACTGTCCTTTATAAGTGTGTAAGAAAAATTTAAAAATACAACTACTATTTACTTAATATACTGCATGTTAAAACATGTTGTATTTCTTTGTAAATAACTTATCAACAGTAGTTTAGACCAGAGGTCCTCAAACTTTTTATTCAGGGGGCCAGTTCACTGTCCCTCAGACCGTTGGAGGGCCAGACTATAGTTTAAAAAAAACTATGAACAAATTCCTATGCACACTGCACATATCTTATTTTGAAGTAAAAAAACAAAACGGCAAAAACACCTGCATGTGGCCCGCGGGCCATAGTTTGAGGATGCCTGGTTTAGACAGTGCTTACTTTCTCATCTTATATGATACACAGAAAGAAGAGCATCTTTCACATATCTTAGCAAATTGTCATACTCCTTTCTAAATTTGATCAAGGATAACATTTTATCCTTTGCCCTTTCAGTGATATGAAATGTCACCAAGTGTTCCTTTGGTGTGAATGTTTTTCTGCCTTTGTCACTCCCTCTGGGACTTTTCTATCCTTCTCTTCACAAGCACTTTCCTCCTTTATATCTCCAAGTCTGTTTGCTCTCAGTTCCATTGGTGGTATCTCGAGTCTCTCCAATAGCAGCCATGTCAACATTGCTATGGGCAGCTCATTCTGTAATTACATTTCCATTGATTTAAATTTCACTTATATTGTTATCACTTTTCATTTCTTGGCTACACTTCCAACTTTGTTGGCCAATTTTCTCTTTCAATGACCCATTTTTTGTAAAATCTCACATGGGTTTATCAGTGGGACAAAGAGTCAATATAACTACATGTTTAGTATCTCTGTGTGAACTGAATCATATGTGTGTAGTGACCAATTTTCAAAAGACTGAAAAAAGCAATGTGCTTGGTACTGAACATGATGCAGATCTGTTATTTACATAGTGACTTGTAGATGGAGGTAATAGCAGTTTGTGCTTTATGCAACCACTGTTAATATAGCCTGGTAACTGAAATTTGAACCATGTTGTTGGGGAAATAGTATTATGTAACTAACCTGTGGTAACTAAAATTTATTTGTTTAATAGTTATGCAGAGCTTAAACTCTCTATATAAGGATAAAGGATTGTAAAATAAATCATATATATATGTGTATATATATATACATATATATATCTGTATGTGTATATACAGATATATATATATATATATATATCTATATATGTATATATAGATATATATATATATATTCTTTATAGTAAAACTGTTTCAGTTTCTCAGGAAATGGCATACATTAGAATACTCATATATCTTTTTAATCATTAAAGAAATATTAAGTGATTGTAATATATCTGCTAGGAGGATAATAGAAAACTAATCTCTTCCATGATAGTACTTACTAGTACATTGTAGTGGAAGAAATAGACAATAAATAGGTTATGAAAACTTAGAAAAAGATATTAACAAAGGTTGGGAAATGTAACAGTGTCAAGGAGGTGGTTAAAATTTTAAGTAGGATTATTAGGGAGGATTTCACTTGAAACCCAATTTTGTAGTAAAGACCTAAAGGAAATGAGGGTGTGGGGCGTATGTATATCTATAGAGGAGCATTCACTGTGAGGTACTGGCAGAGGTAAAGGCTCTGTGTTGAGAGCAGTCCTGTTATGTTTAGAGGAATAAAGAGGAAGCCAATGCAGTTGAGTCAATGAAAAGTGGAAGAGGTGCAGCTAGGTCATGCAGACTCTCAAATATCTTATTTATAGCTTCTTTTTACCCTGACAGAGATTACAAGTTATGGCAAGGCTTAAGCAAAAGAGTGACATGACTCATCGTACCTAATAATAGACAAACATGTAAATTGACCATACCTCCGCTATGCCCACAGCCAATCAGAGTGAATATGCAAATTAGAAGGCCAAAGATGGCGGTGCCCAGTTACTAGAGGAGCACAGTGGCAAGACAGGGCAGGACACCTGCTATGAGAGGGAGGGCAGGGCACGAAGGGATCTACAGGAGCAGAGTGCCTCAGCAAAGACAAGACGGCAGACTCCGGAGTCTGCAGCAAAGACAAAGATGGCATGCTCTAGCTGGAGTCTGCAGCGAAGATGAAGATGGCAGACTCTGGCCAGAGCAAAGGCCTGGGTCCCGGGTGTCAGAGGAAAACCAGTGCTGGAAACCAAGGGAAGGAAGGCCTATTGCATGAATCTCTTCGTGCAATGGGCCTCTAGTATTTTAATAATAACACCCTGGCTTATTTTTTAAAAACAGAAGAGTGGTCAGGGCAGAAGCAGAGAGGTAGTTATGATTCTACTAAAATAATTCAGGAAATAAATTATGGGCCATAGACTAGCATGGGGTCTTAAAACGATGGTAAATAGTTGAAGTCTGTATGTGTTTCAAAATCAGAGAAATAGCAATTTTTTCAGTATCACAAAGGTGATAGCAGTCCTCTAGAGTTAGTTAAAAGGCAATTTGAGATATTAATTGCTTGGAAGGAAGAGGTAGAGCTCAAACACTAACCTTCTGTAAAGAAATATATAACCAACCGTGATAGCTCTTCTGCAGCATGGTGAGCCAACATTTTCCCTGACCAAAAAATAAAAAGACTGAGGATAAAGTTAGAACAAAAAACAAACAAAAAAAACATATTTGACCAGAACTTTCTAAGGTTAATTTTAGAGGACTCTTCACTCTTGTATGGGTTGACAGGTTCAGTTAAAAAATATCCAAAGGCAAGAGAAAGAAGAATTCTAAGACGTAGGATAAGAGGCAGCATGAGAGCCTCCAGGGAGAGCGAACCTACCTTCCAGAATAAAAGGCAAAATCATGAGGACTCGGGGGTTTTCCTTCAGACAACTTTTTGCTTGAAGACATAACGGTTTAATGCAAAAGCAAAAGCTTGTGCTTTTAAGAGTCCCCTCCTAGAGCTATAAGAATTAAACATAAGAATTTGCATCTCATCTCTCAACTAATTCTGGTATCCAGAAGAAAATCTCAACTTTTGAGTATTTGCATTTTCAACATGAAGTAGAGAATGTAACCTTATTCCAACTGCTGGTGTAGGAGGTGGTTTACACGTAGATTTGCACATAAATCTTGAGTTGTTTGTAAAGAATATATATTTAACAAATTGCAAATGCTCTACGTTACATGTGATATCTTTGTTTAGCCAAATCCTTTTACTAGCTATTGTCCTGTATCCTTTATTTTTACTTCCTGATACCCCTCCCTTATTATACAGTGCTTTACAGCTAATGCTGCATATTGTTCATTTTAACACAGTATGACTTCTAAAGTCAGCAAATGAATACTGATTTTGGTCAACCCCAGGTGACTCATCTTTTGTAATTTGTCATGCTAGATTTCATCAGCCACTTCATAATGGCTTAGTGGAAAAGCACAACAAAATCCAATTGATTCAACGCCAAACGATTTATCATACCATGACACATTTTAAATGATGAAGTTCCAGGATAGACAGAGTAAAAAGCATTGCACTATTTAAAAGCTCTTATGAGAAAAAGAAAAAGCAACACTTTTTTTGGTTATTCAATGTTCACTAGCATATTGCTAGACATTTGCATCATTTTGACAAGAAACATTATTTTAGAGTATCTCCTTGATTTTATGTATGTATTACTTATAGTGTATATATGTAATATATATAATTCATTTTTTGCAGATTCAAAAAATTGATTAGCTTAGTTTAAGACCAATGCGTTGAATATAGCACATGCCAATGTTTACCTATCAAGTTTACCTTGATTTTCCAAAGATTCAATTCCAGTCACTTAACACCTGCTAATTAAGAGAGATTCAAGTTCTAAGTTTTTCTGAATAAAATTTCAGAGCTTTCAAGAACAGAACATCATCAAGAAAAGTAGCTAGACTCATTATCTAAGAATTGATTGCAATGTCAAATGAAGCTTTATTTTGACTGGTTTTCACTGCATCATGCTTTTTCTTTGGCAGTCTGCCAGCAAAGTACCCAGTGGACTTTCTATAAAGCCCATATGTCAATTCCCCTACCTATATGTACAGGGATAAAGTAAACATCCCTAATATACATTAAAAAGACACCATTCACTGCACATGCAACATCTTTAGATTATTTTCTTCCTAATTTACAAACATTTAATTACAAGCAAAATAGTTATGCATGATTACTATTATGGCTAACATGGTGGTAAGTATAAAAATTTATTATTTGCAGGGGGTAGAGTTAAATTTTATTCATTCAACACATCATAGATACTAGTAATGGCAATGTGCTAAATCTGTGATTTTATTTTATTTTAATACTAGAGGCCCAGTGCATGAAAATGCATGCACTGGAGGTGGGGTGTCACTCGGCCCGGCCTGCCCCCTCTCAACAGTCCAGGAGTCTTCAGGGGCAGGAGGCAACCCGGCAATCAGGGGAAAGCGATGCCCCCATCACACCTCTGCTGCTGCCACTGCCAGCAGCACAAGCCTCCGCCGGCCCTGGTTACCTGAGCCTTGGGTGGCTGTTGGTGACTGGGCAGCTGCCATCCAAGGCTTGCCTGAACCTCAGGCTGGCCCTGGGCAGGTGGGTAGCCGAGAGGACTGGGGGTCTTTGGAGGCAGGCACCCCAGGGGGGCTGAAGGGACTGGGCACCACCGTCTTGTGGCTGTGGGTGCTGCCATCTTTGAGGGCATGACAGTAATTAGCATATTCTCTCCTTATTGGCTGTGGGCACCGCCATCTTTGTGAGGGTGTAATGATTAATTAGCATATTCCCTCTTTATTAGATATAATTGTATTCCTAGGATAGATTCTATCTTAATTTTAATTATGGGACAACTAAAATACTGATTCTAGAGATTCAAACAGACAAAATCTAACCTGTGATTTAAGAGAACACACAATTTAAAAATCAATGATAATGATGTGTAATAGATGTTAAAAATTGGGGGGGGGGGGCTGGATAGCAAGGGGAATGTGTCAACCTTAGAGTATCAAGAAGAATTCCAAACATTTTTATAGTAAGAATTTTAAGAATTAAATCAAGGCTAGAGGTTAAAAGGGATGAGGTTGAGAAAGATGTGAAAAAGGTTTCAGCGTGTGCCAAGCACTAGATATGGAAGAGCATATGTATCTGAAAGGAGTTTGATATGTTTGAAATTAATTTAATGATATAAAAGAAAGATGAATCTCAAGAGAAAGGCATTGCCAAATGTGGAATAATGTGTATGCTAGGGTAATGTTAGATGTTATGCTAAGGACAGTTGTTAGGCATTGAAACATTTAACCACAATAGTTTTGCAGTTTAGAAGGTTGGTTGCTCTGGCTCCAGATGGGAAAAGATTAGAAGATGGACAAATTTGAATCCACAGAAACCTAATAGAAAATCACTGCCTTAATTTATTTAGCTAAAATTAAATTTTAACCTGTAATTCAGGCACAGGAATCAAAATCAAGAACAGTGCTTTTCAAACATTAACATGTGTCAGAAGCACTTGAAAGGCTTAGTATGACACTAATTTCTGGGTCCACTCCCAGGATTTCCAATCCAGAAGATCTGGAATGGGGCCAAAGAATTTACATTTCTAACAAGTTCCCCAGGAAATATGATATTGATGCTTCTGGTTAAAGGCTGTCTTTGAGACCCACAGGTTAAAAGAAGGAAATTGGGAAGGGAGCCAGAAAGTCAATGTCATTCATCACACCCTCTGCTCACACTATTGTTGAATGCAGGGAGAGGAGTTCTCCAAGGAATGAATTTGAAATAAATCCAAATCACTCTACTTCCACATTTCTATCAGGACTCAACACCCTGCCTTCCCAGAGACCACATTCCCTATGAACTCCATTGCAACAGTACCTACTCACACTTTAATAACATTAAGCCAAGAGAGAGCTTTAGGGAGAAAGTAAATTGGGTCTAAAGTCACTTTTGGTTTACCTATAGATTATTCATGTACAGAACTGGATTCATCATGATCCTTGTTTCATGACACAAGCATTGCTCTATGTATGACCCACTTTTAGTGATTGTTAGTTATTTAAATAATCAAATAAGTACCTATAAACCAATCATCTAAAAGCAAAGTTAGGATATTGACAAAAAAAACCTTACATTGAACCATATACCAGTGATCTTTCCCAGTCTGAGTTACCTATTTCTTAAACTTTAATCCCAGTGTCCTTTTCATATAACCTTATGACTATACATATGTGTGTACTTTTTAAAAAGAGCATTTTTAAATTTTAGGATTTTTTAGTTTTATGTAAGTCATATAATGCCTTGTGTTTGGAACATACTTTTATAACTAGTATTATATTGATGACATTCATCTATAGTACTCTGTGTCACTATAGATCAGTTGTAACTACTATACAGTATTTCTTTAAATGCATATACCACACTTTTTCATTTTGTTTTTATTTCTATGAAAAGTTTTGCAATAAATATTCTTGTACATGTTGGGTAATAAGCATGTGTAAGTTTATCTTGGACAATAATCTAGGAGTGAATTGCTGAGTCATCCTCTGTATAAATGTTCACATTTAGGAGATAATGCCAATATTTTATTCCCTAATTTCAACAACACACCCATTAGCAGTTAAAGATCCAGTGGATCTATATGTTCTTCATCACGTGATGTAAACAAATAGATTTTTAATTTTGTTTTTACTTCAGTTGAACATAAAATGTATTTCATAGTGATTTCAATTTGTTCTTCTAATTCTTGATCACTAATAATTTTCAGTGCCTCTCTGTGAGTTTGCTGAATATGTGTTTCTTCTTATATGATTATTCCTTTTTTCTCACTTTTCAACTGAGCTGTTTGTGCTTTTTTTGTTAATTTATATAAGTGCTTTAGATAATCATATTTCTAATTATTTTTCAGTTTTATGTATTAACAGCATAATCCTCAAAGGTGTAGCTTTTTCAATCACTTTAAATATATTGATAATCAAAAGTTTTTGATTTAAAATGCAGTATATACTTCTTTTCTTTTATAATAATTTTTGTATCTTGAGGAATCTTTTAATCCAAGAAATGAAAGATATTCATTTACCTCTATTTTTATATATTTTAGAAGTTTGGGTATTTTTTTTTTTGTATTTACATACTTAATCTATTGTTAGTTATTGTATATAGTATGAGTAGATATCAAATTTAATTTTTTGTATGTTAACTTAGTAAATATTAAGAGAATATTATATAGAAATGACAGCACCCAACCAATTTGGATTTATCCAAGATACTCAAGATAGTTAGGAAAAAAAAAAATAAACCACATAAATATGATTCACCACCTTAAAAATTAAAATGGAAACTATATAATAATCTCAAAGTATTTGGCAAAGCTCACTACCAAGTCATCATTCCATATAAAGGCCAGTATTAAGTTAAGAAGAGACATTTCTTAGCCTTGTAAACAAATACCTATATAATTAAACTAGCAAAACCTGAGCTAACTGTACCCTAAATATAGAACCTTTATAAACTTTCCCTTTACAGTCAGAAATAAGAAATGCCAACTACACTGTTGATAGTTTAGCTAAACTGCTTCATATCACTGCCTTGGCATCCATATCCTGTGGCCAAGTGGCCTGGAGGGTCCTCTCATTAACACTAGCCCCTCCCTATCGCATCCTAGATAACATTCCACACAGAGTCACAAGTAAATGTAAATTCCTGGTATGATTCCCTAAAAGGCCCTGGTAAGCAGTCTTCCCCCCTCTCCCTGGGCCTTCTCCTTGTGTACCCCTTTGATATGACCCCCACGAAGCTTACCAAAAACCTGCTGTTTTGTTTGAATAGAATAGATCAATCTGGCCTTAACCCAGGAACCCCGAAGCACTTCACCTGAGGCCCTAATGAAGGCATGTGGCCCAGGTCCTGCGAGTGCTCTCTTTGCCTGCACACTATGCTGACTTCCTCCTGTGAACCTTCTATGCATGCCCTCTACTTTCTCCAGGATGTGTAATAAAGTTTTCTATTTTAATTTCACTGTTGGTCTTTTCATTGAACTGAGGCTCACCATTTGACATTCCAGGGCTCTACCTAACAAATGTTATTTTTTAAAAGTCACAACATATACCAATGTGATTTTGTCCCTAGTATAAGACCAAAAAATGAATTTAGAAGCATAAATATTAGAAAGAAGGAAATACAACTTCTTTGTTTCACAGATTATATGACCATTCACATAGAAAATCCAAAACAATCTATAAATTTTTAAAAATAATAATTGACTTTCATAATTTGGCTGAATGTTGGCCCTTGTCAGAAAGCTTAGTTGGTTAGTGTGTTGTCCCAATACAGCAAGGTTGCTGGTTCCACATCTGATCAGGGCACATACAAGAAGCAAACAATGAATGCATGAATAAGTGGAACAACAAATCAATGCTTCTCTCCCCCCGCCCCCCGCACCCCTCTATCTCTCTCTCTAAATCAATCAATGACAAATTAAAAAAATAAAAATAAAAAAATAATCTGGCTGAATGTGAAATTAGTATACAATAGTCAATTGGTTCTGATAACCTCTTCCCTTAGAATTAGTGCTTCTCAAAAGTTTATTTTGTTACACAATGAAATAAAACTCTTGAGTCACCACACCTCTGAACGTCATTTCTAAATCACAAAGTTTAACACAATTTACTCTTAAGCTGAAATCTCTCTTTTTCTGTCTCTGCATGTGTATCCCTCTCTCTTTCTCCTTCTCTCTTTCTCTCTTTTTTTCCCTCCCCCCACCTCACATACACAGGCTCATATATATACACTCAGTTAAAAATTAATAGGGATGTTTTAGGGAATATAAATTTTATATTCCAGAAAAGAGAAAAACACAACTTTGAGAAATTCTGTGGAGGAGTACAAATAAGCTAAACAATGAGGTTTCATATAGGTATGTAACATTATTTGATGAGTAATATTTTTATGCACTTTGATAAATTATAATTTCTCTTGACTATATAAAAGTTCCATGTAATTGAAAAATATTTTTTAAAATAAGAGAACAAGGCACAATTGAGATAACCAGCTATCCTATGGAGATTATAAACTTGTCTTTGTCATTTGTGTCATAAGCATATGCAGGGAAGGTTAACATTATTTCAAAAAATGGAAATGAGCAAAAATAAGCATTTTATTGGGCATCTTTAATGCTTGAATAAAGACAAGTAACACTGGTTAAAATTTTGAGGGAGAAGAATAGGTAGAAAATCTATTTTAAAGAGCCACATGCTTCTATATTTTCATCATATGCTATACATTTATAGGGCACAGAAGTGATTAGATAACTCAGTGTTTTAATCAAGAAATTCCTCTAGCTGTGTACAGCAGAATGCGCTTCTGGTTAGGAAGCAGAATTACATTATTTTAAAATAACAGTGGTAATTTTAATCAAGATTTTTTTGCCTAAATTTGTGAGTTAAGTGAATAACTGATTACAAAATAATCAAAAAAGTAATTTTGTTTGATGGTGATGCCCAAATTTTTGTGTCTAAAAATAATCACTCAAGCTTTCTCTCCAATTAGATCCACATATATTAATGAAAAAGGTGACAGATGTTTCTTTAAAGCTAATTCTTGTCAGTAGAATGTAGTAATGCAAATATGGCTATTGCTGCATAATTGACCTGAAAATAATAATTTTTTAAAAAATTGTTTAATTACTAAGTCATGCAAATAGGTCAATAACATTTGAACATTTATCTATTCAAGTATTTCTTTCAAATTTCTTCTTTTCCTCCAATAATCTAAGTTTTATTGAGAATCTACTGTTCCAAGCACTGTCCTGGGTTCTGGAAAAACATTAGTGAAAAAATAATTTAAGATTTTCTTTCCTCTTTGGAGTTTAAATTATAATGGAGGAAAACAAATAATATAAAATATGATAAATATAAATTTACTAAGGAGAAAAACAGAGTATAAAAGAAGTATATTAGCTTAGTGTAAAGGGGGTCTGGAATTTCGCTAGGCATCCTGGGATATACACTGGAACTAGTGTATACACATCCCAGACCCTAAAGTCCTATAGTACCCAGCTAATCCTGATCCTTGGCTCTTTGCCTCACTTCCTAGTTCAGTAGCCACAAGGATAGTTTGCCCAAATCATGAGAATCCTGCAAAATATGTACGCAGACATTCCTACTGTTGCCTCATCTCTTAATACCACCGATTGTCCTTAGACTTTCTCAGGAATGAGGGAAGGTCTTCAGCATGTCCAACATAGACAGAGCCTCAACAGCCCTAGAGCTCTGGGCCAGCTTACTTGACCAATGGAGGTTCTTTATTCACCACTGACTGCCTGGAAAAACTGTGTCATAGACTCTAAGTGTGTGAGAATTTATATCCCATGAGGTAAACCTCGATGAGTGAGAAATACAAGATTGCCAACAGACTAGATAAATTGCTTGCTCTTCCTTTCCCTGATGGTTGGTTCCAAGAAGCAGTGGAAATGGCTCAAGTGACCCAAGAAACAGTAAAATTTCTTGTGAGGCCGTCATCAGCTCCAAGGATCAGCTTATCAGTTAATAGTACTAACTTGTTCCCTGCTTGTACATAATCTTATTACCTAAGCTTTGTCTCAAGCTCTGTTTGCTAGGAAACTCAGAGATATTAATTTCTTTTGTAGTATAACTGGTTTCCCCAAAAAATTAGTGGATTAAAACAATAACCATTTGTTATTTTATGAGTCTAAGGGATGCCAGGGTAGTTCTATTAATCTGTGATAATCTTGGCTGATCTCAGCTAGGCTCACTCATATCTGGGGTTGGTAGGCTGGAGGCTAACTTCAGCTGGAAGGATTTTGCTCCACTGCCATGGTCTTTTATCCTCCTTGCCTAGGCTTGTGCTCTTCGTGGTGGTTGAGCTCTCATACTGTAAGCATAAATGTGCAAGCTTTCTTAAGACCTTTGATTAGGATTGGTACCTCTCCCTTCCACAGCAGGCTATCTCCCAAAGTCAAAGGCCACCTCAGAATCAAAGGGGGAAAAAGTTCTAATCTTTGTCATCATGGAGGCAGCTACAAAATCGTTTTTGCAAGTTTGCAAGAACAGTGTCAGAGGAAAAAAAGCATGGCCATTTTTGCAATCCATCTATTATGCTAGAAGGCCTCATTTAAAAAGCTGACATTTAAGTAAAAATATAAAGTAGGAAAGAGCTCTGAAGTTATCTTTTGGAAAGATCATTCCAGTCATGGAGAACATCAGGGCAAAGTCTCAAAGTCAGTAGCGTGCTTGGATCATTAAAAGAAAAGCAGGAGGTGACTGCGGTTGTAGCAGAGTGAGCAAGGCAGAGGTTCCTAGGACATATGTCATTGAAGTCTTGAAGTCTGGAGGAAAAGTGATTGAATGATTTCAAAGTTTAAAGCACTAACTTCATGGCATAAATATCACTTTGACTCTCTGGTTCTCAATTCCTCACCTCTAAATTGAAAGAGTAGTATAAAGCAGTGTGCTTCACACTGTTTTAAGCAGCTGAGATGCTTCTTCCTGTGAAATATTTTACGGAATTTATACATATAAAGAGTAAACCCAGAACTGACTTGTCTGAGTGCTACTCAGGGGGGCCATGCTCAGCCTCTCACGTGTCCTCCTTTGTAGCAGTCGGGGGCTCTTTCTTAGAAACATTTTTTTAAAAAATATATTTTATTGATTTTTTAGAGAGAGGGATAGAGAGTTAGAAACATCGATGAGAGAGAAACATTGATCAGCTGCCTCTTGCACACCCCCCACTGGGGATGTGCCCGCAACCAAGGTACATGCCCTTGACCGGAATCGAACCTGGGACCCTTGAGTCCGCAGGCCGACGCTCTATCCACTAACCAAACCGGTTTCGGCAGAAACATTTTTCAATAACTAGAATAGATCATCATTACAATCCTGTCCATATCTTTGGTTCCATAGGTAATGAAGTTCTCCATACACTGCTTAACATGTCAGAGATTGAGCAATTAACTGGCTATGGTTCCTAGACCTTCCCTCAACAAGCACTGTACCCTGTCACACAAAAAAAGTCAGCCTTGGAAAATATTTAGTTTTGTCACTAAATTTTAAAAAATTCTAGTATTTAAATCATGCATATTGTGCTTATTTCACAATTTCTCCTGATCACTGGTTTTGCAAATTAATTCAAAGTAATATTTCCTAGAACCATTTTTAGAAGACTCAAAAAACATTATTAGTTTTTTGCTTATGATTCCTTTGATGCCTAAAAGGAAGAAAAAATATTACTAATAGAAAAATCTCATTTATAATATAATGTTATATTTAATACATTTTATAATAGGTTCATGATTCTAATGTAGGTGTGGAATAAGCTAAGAACTTATTTTTGACCAGTGGCAAAATTACACAGACACATGGGAAGCACATAGCTTAACTACATCTATCAGGTTGATGTGGGAACACACCGGAATGGTGTGGGATTTTCTTATTTTTATATCTGACCACTGGGTTTCATTACTTCCAAAACCCAACAAAAAATAAATATTAATGAAATATAAACACTATTTTAGCCTTTAAGCCTAGAATTTCTCACTCTGAGAACACCTTAGACTATGTCTATTAATCTTACTCTTATACAGTATTTAAAGCTCCACTATATCTGTTTGTGTAATGTCACATGTTTACTTCATATAGAGAAAACATGGTAAGATCATGTGTCCTATAATCAAACATTTGATTATACAACATGATTTTTAGCTGCGAAATTATGAGCCATATAGTATGAACTAGCATTAAGATACAACATTTTATAAGAGAAATCAATCTTTGTTTAAAATGAGTGATTCTCATTGGCATTTTTATTCATCTTAATTAAATAGTTTTTATATGGTTATGGTATTTAAAATAAACTTTAATAGATATTCAGCAATTTAAAAGCTTGTCATTATAATCTTTTCAATGATAGCACTTTTTCTGCTCTTTTTAATCCATATTACCTAATTTTAAGTTCTCATTGCTTAAACTGTTTGTCTTAATAGGTATTTTTTAGTTCTGATCCAAAAGTACTGCTTTTAATTGTGATAGTCATTTACACAATATAGCTATTGTAGATAGTGCCACAAATATAATGTCAGAAAATATCAAAGACTGTTTCTTTCAGTCCCCAGTAACAGTTCATGACATTTAAAAAAAATCTTGTCAGCAGAATACTGAAGATAAATAATTTCTTTTATATTGCTGTAGAAATGCACACAATAAACCTTTGATCCAAAGTGGCATTTACTAGTATGGACCTGAATGTGAAATTAACTATAGCATTTGTCCTGAATAGTATTTTACAGTCATCTAGAACATTCATCTCAGACTCGAAAAATGTAAATACATTAATTCTGTAATTCTTTCAAGACTCCTATAAATAGGTAATTACATTCATTCCTTTTTTATTGATGAAGAAAGCAAGGCATTTAGATTACCCCAAAGTCATGTCAGAAGTTAAATCTGACCGTAAAAATGAGAGTTGTGTTGGATTTTTAGCTTTCTACTACAAAGTTGCAATTTTTATTCAAAATAGTTTGAGGTGTTGTTTTTTTTTCAAATTATACTTTTTTATAAAAGATAAAACACATGAAAATATATCTTCTTTGGTAAATCAACCAAAAATAAAATTCATTTTTTTAAGATTATCTTAAGATTTTTCCAACACATGGACATATATAATAGTTATATTAAAGAAACTCTCTGAATATTTATTTGCAAGGAATGAATGTGTTGAATCTCATAGGAAGGCAGGATCTTAGTGTTTGCTTATATTAGCAATGTAAGATCAATTTTCATTATGAACATAATGTTCTATATTAAATATAAATTATTTAGTGCAGTCAAAAAGTGATTGAAGGAAAAGTACCCTATAGTTGAAGTTTTTGCTGGTCACAATGCTGTGAAAAATGGCAATTGAAAATTATAGTTACAGCAAGAACAGTTCTCCAATTGCAACTACAGACACGGATTTATCTAAACATTTTCATGATTACACTTCATTAGCAATTCATCCGAGGAGTCATCTTTCATCTCACAGTCTGTGTCAAAGCCAATATGGTCTTGTCGCACCATGTCATTCTCACAATAGTTAGCAAGCTATACATTTACATTTCTTTGCAGAATATATAATTACCTAGCTCTTTGCTGGACTGCATAAAGGTGGGCATAACCATTCCCAGTACTTAGAACCATATTTTTCATATAATATGTATGAAAGTATTAATAAAGTAAAGCATTTGGGGTGGGATATCTAACTAATTGTGCTTCAGTCAAAGATATTTTTTACCTTACATATAAGGATATATTGTAGTTATGGTAAAACATCTCACCCCATTTACTCATCCTATATAACAAAAGGCTAATATGCAAATCGCTTAAACGGCGGAATGACTGGTCGCTATGATATGCACTGACCACCAGGGGGCAGACACTCAATGCAGGAACTGCCTCCTGGTGGTCAGTGCGCTCCCACAGGGGGAGCACTGCTCAGCCAGAAGCCGGGCTCATGGCTGCCGAGTGCATCAACTGTGGCAGGACCCTCTCCCGCCTCCACAGCAGCTCTAAGGATGTCCGATTGATGGCTTAGAAGTTCAAAAGACTAAGCCATCAGTCAGTCAGACATTCCCCGAGAGCTCCCTGACTGAGAAAGGGCGCGGGCCAGGCTGAGGGACCCCACCCCCTGTGCATGAATTTCATGCACTGGGCCTCTGGAATAACATAAATGGGTGGTGGGTAATAAATGTAATAATGCTTTAAGCATTTTGTGACTTTAACATGACTTTTAGATAATTAACCAAATAATCTATGTAGAATATTTAATAGTTCATAAATGTAACTTAATCTGAGTTCATCATACCTCTATTGAAATAAAGTATTATAAATTAAATTAATTTAGTGGATACCTTGTATAAAACCCAAATTTGTTGGGCGAAAAGGTTTTATTCTCAGGTCCCTGCTAAGCCTTTTGTTTTACTACTTTATTAAGTTCCTTTTTAATCTTTAGTGCCTATTATTAGATGTGGGGCAATGAATGGATTCCCAGAATAAAGTTCAATAGACTAATAATTTAATAGACTCTTTAGAATTGACCAGAATTTCTCAGACTCTAAAAACTTTATTAATTCAAGAAACACCACTTTGGGGATCAACTACATTTTAAAACAGACAAGAGTATTATGTTGTATTACCTAACTTAAAATAGTTTATGCTGAATTAACTTACCTAAAGTAAGAAAGTTTTTAAAAGATTGGTTCAAAAAATAAATCAAATGAAAAATCACATAATGAAAGGAGTTTTAGGGCTGAAATAGGCAAGTTTAGGGAATCTTAGGAATTAGAGGGTCCATGGGGGAGGACTGCAAAGGTGAGGGCTTGGAGCTGCCAAACAGCATATATTCACAAAGAGAAAAATCTACACTAATAAAAGAGTAAGATGCAAATTGACCGTACATTTGTGATGCCAACCAGTCAGTCAGGAGTGAGTATGCAAATTAACCCAATAAAGATGGCGGCTTAATTTGCATACACAGGCGCCGAGCAGCCAGGGGCAGGGTGGGACACTTGCGCCGTCACCATGGCAATGACGCAGGCATTCCACACCGCCCCAGCTGCTCTGGGCCTTGGGGCAGCATGGGAAGGCAGAAAGGCGGCTCCGGCCAGAGCAAAGGCGGTGCTGGCAGCCAGGGGAAGGAAGGCGTGTTCTTACATGAATCTTCATGCATCGGGCCTCTAGTAAAAAAATAAAATAAAATAAGTTGCCACAGGATAAGGGAAGAGGAAGACATCCATTCACAGAAGATAGGGAAATGCCACAGGGTATGGGGAGAAAGAGAAAACAAACTTTCACAGGGGATAGAGAATTCTACCACAAAGGGGGAGAAAAAAAAAGGGGACTCAAACATGGGGTTTGAGCTTTAAAGCTGATATAGTGACCGATCAGAACAGAATATCAAGAGACAAAGAACTGCAGCCTTCATAAACCTTAGGAAAAAGGGGGCTTAGTGGGTCACCCCCTTGGAACCCCTCCCCACGTGGGAGTCTGTATTTGCTTCCAAAAAATTTCCACCCTTGTCATCTACCACCTTTTGTCCGTGGCTTCATTCTTTAAATCCATCTGGACAAAACCTGAGAAAGAAATCACCCTTGCATCGTGCTCAGGAAAAACCACCCAACTCAATAATATTGCACAGTAGAACAAAATACTTAACCATAATACACATGACTTGAATTAGAACTGTAACTTGGTAACAATAAATTTGCTGTTTAAAAGTATTTTTTAAATATCAGCACCTCTATGTGCATATGTGTGCCAAAGAGTTTATGCCATTGAGAGCATGGCACATCTCAACAAAGGCAAATGTAGCATTAGTGAGAGACTTGTTTAAATGTTGGCTAGTGCTACAGATTTGCTCTCAGGATGCACAACACGTATAATCCTCCCGGTGCCTGACTCAGTTTCTAATCTCTCTATTGGAGGTCTGAAAGTTATTTTATTTGTGCTATAATGTCCTGAAATGACTTAAGTTGGTATGCAAATGATAAACATCTCAATGCTTATTCATCATGGTATTTCTGGTGTTTAATTAAATAGTGTAAGGTTTATGTGTATGGTTCAGCAACTCATGCTCATTTCAGATACATTCAGTTTCACAGACACATAGGCAGCAGAATACGTTTTGCTTAATATAGACTCATTTGAAACAGAAATCTTCTCACCTTATTTTAGATATTGAAATGAATGCTGATGATAAAGCCATAGGAAATCATAGACATGTGCATTTCTAGAATTTCTCTTTTCTGATTTTTTGTCATTTTTAAATATTGCGACTGAGTGCATTTTTATATTTAATCAGAATAATGCATAAGATAAAAAAAAAAGATCTTGACATAGTATCCTGTCAGCAAAATTAGTAAAACCTGGAAAGCAATTTCCGTTTTAGTATGTGGATCAGAAAGTAAGATGCAATATTGGTTCATTTTCACTATGGCAAAAGAAAGTGTAATTTTTAGTACTCTCCTAACTTCTATTATCCACATGGGAGCAGTTATTATCTGCATAATGTACTGAGGCATTTGCAATTAGGCTTACTGTTCAGATTAGTCTCCCTTGGTTTCAAGTCACTTTCACTTGATACGATGAAATTAAATTAGTAATCTTACCCAGGTCAGTGTGAAGTTTTCCCCTGATGGATTTTGCAAGCCATTGTTGCTCTGTTAGTTTTCATATCATAACATTGGATGCATTTGGAATGCAGATATGTTTGGCCCATTAGTAGGAGTGTTTAATAAAAAAGGGCAATAGGTAATTTTGTTTAATTCAATTTCTTCCATTTAGCTCTTGCCCAAGAGTTTAAAATAGTAATAGAATGCTTTGCTTTGGAGTTAATCGTATCCTTTTCTTAAGGTGCTCAAGCTATGTAATGAGGTTTGTATTAAAAATTTAAATATATTGGCATGATAAAATAATACTGAGTCCCGACGGTAATACAAATTGCATGTTCTCTTTGAAACAGGAGGCAGAATTAGTACAGGAAATTATGTCTAGGGAAGAAATAGTCTCATGCTTTTTTGCTTTCATTTTCTTCATATTCTTTCATTTCCCTTCTCTTTGACATATATGTATCAAATATAATGAGTCTTGTTTTTTCAACTGTTTCTTTTTTTTGTTTTGTTATTGTGGTCTTTTCAGAGTGTAGGAAATATGGAGAAGAATTTTTTTAAAAAAATAGGAAAATAGCTAGTCCAGACACCTAAACAGTAGTATTTACATTCAAATTACACTTATTTATAACTGATAAAAGGGACAGAAATCAAATGTGAAATTGACAAAAACATGAACATTTTCAATAATGGAGGTAGCTATATTTTGCCCTGCTTATTTAAAACAAGAAATAATTTTTTATCTTAGCCTTTTGTTATAAGGAATCCTTACTTCCTCAATTACTCTTATCCCTTCAGTCTTCCCTCTACTTGGAAAGGCCTTGTCCCATTCATTGCTTAACTAACTTTTACTCTTCCTTCAAGCCCCCGTTTTGCCACTCCTGGAAATGCTTCCATAATAGACTGAGATGGGTGCATATCTTTTATTTTATTTTTTTTTTTGAGATATTTTATTTTATTTATTTTTTTTATAATTTCTTTATTGATTAAGGTATCACATATTTGTCCTCGTCCCCCCATTTCCATCCCACCCCCCTCCCCACACATGCCCCCACCCCCCTGTTGTCCTTAACCACTGGCTGGGCTCATATGTCTGCACACAAGTCCTTTGGGTGCATATCTTTTAGAATGCTGCAGCACCACGCTCTTACCTCTGCGTGGTATATATTGTTTAGCTCATCGTTAAGGCTTGAACTGCCTTACTCATTTCTATTTCCATCGTTTTTTACTCATTTTTAATAGAGTATAAATTTAATAACTATTTGTTGAAAGACTGACTGAATAACTCAATATTTAAATAAAAGGCTAAGTATTTTTTTAGAGAAGAAAAAGTGGCAACAACAAATAAGCTAAAAGTGAAAGACTACTCAAGTTGTCAGAAATCCTTTCATAATCTTTCTTTATACTATATATACTGAGTGGCCAGATTATTATGATCTCTGAACGCATAATAATCTGGCCACACAGTATATATATTAGAGGCCCGGTGCATGAATTTGTGCATGGGTGGGGTCCGGCCAGCCTGGCCAGGGGGAGGGGACATGGGCAGTTGGCTGGCCTGCCTGCTGGTCGAACTCCTGGTGGAGGGGACGATTTGCATATTAGCCTTTTATTATATAGGATATACACTGAGTGGCCAGATTATTATGCATTCAGAGATCATAATAATCTGGCCACTCAGTGTATATATTTCTGACTCAGAATTAGCATCTGGCATGAGAGAGAGTAAGAGACAGACAAAGAGACTGTGGATGCCTTTAAGGAAAGTATCCCATATTCAGGTCACATTTTCTGCCACTCCCTATTGCATCATATCTGACCATCTCACCTGTTTATGATACTGGAGTGGCCTTAGAAAGTAAGCATTTGAATTTAGAACCCTTGTTATAAATATACCTTGAAAATAACAATGATTGAATAGCAATGGAAAATTAGAAATTTGCTTTCACTTGGCAAGTTTTCATTACCAATGGGTGACCTTTGTATAATTTTGAAAAGTTTAATCTTTTGACATATTTAAACAACCATAGGTACACAATTCCTATCCAAAATTCTTAAAATCAAAACTTTCTGAAGATCCAGTGTTAGTCCATAATTGATCTGACACCTCACTAGAATTCATGTAAAGCTACTTTTGGTCTTTATTCCACTTAGCAAGATTATTTGTATTTTGTTGCAGAACTATTAATGTAGTTGATTATGAAGTACTAGAGGCCCGGTGCACAGATTTGTGCACCAGTGGGGTCCCTCAGCAGGGATCGGGCCGAAACCAGCAGTCCAACGCTGTCTGCTACTCCTGCCTGCTGCTCATCCTGGCCCCGCTGTGCCTGCTGCTTGGTAGGCTCACTGCCTTTCCACTGTGATCTCCGGGCTGCAGCAGCCAGCTGTGAGCCCTGCATCTGGTGCCCCTCAGTCAGCTAAGCAACACTCCCACTGTGGGAGCACACTGACCACCAGGGGGGAGCTCCTGCCCCCTGGTGGTCAGTACACATCATTGTGACTGGTCAAATGGTCGCTTAGGCTTTTATATATAGAGATTGTTAATATTTGAAATATGGTCCTAAAATACAAATAAAAGTAATCTAAATTTTGAAACTCATCTGTTCCCATGTTTTTCATTTGTTTCGGAGTGCAGACTTCTTCTCATGGTTCCTTGTCCAACAAAGATGAATACTTAATTCGTGGACCATAAAGCTCCTTTAATATAAAACATCTGGAAGCTTATTGGAATCATATACAAACTCCATCTGGGTAGGGATGTCCCCAAAGGGGACCTCCTGGGGAGGGCCCCCCAAATGGGAAAAGCCTGCTCTTTCTCTCTCTAATTGGGAAAAAATCCAAATCCAAAATTCTAAAATCTAAAAATCTGAAAATCTGTAATCTAAAAAAAATCTGTCTCGTGTCCCTTTATTTCCAGTTTATAAAGGCTATAGTTCTTTGCTTGAATCTGAACCTTTCTAATTGGGCCTTTCATTAACTTAGGACCCCCAGGTTTTCCTCATTGGTTATTTTTGTTACATAGTATCAGTTTCTAAGGCAAAAGCCCACCTGATGCTCCCCTCTTTCTCTCCTCTTATCTTGCAAAATTCCTCGATCCTCTGTGAAAATATGTTTCCTTCTTCCCAATATCCTATGACTTTTCTTTATCCTCTGTGAATGTATGTCTCCTTCCCCGCTTATCCTGTGTCATTTCTCTATCTTCTATACAAGTAAGATAAGCATTTTGGCGTCTCTAAGCCCCATCTATGCATTCCTCTCCCATGATCCCTCTTTATTTCTAAGACTCCCTACATCTACCTATTTTGTCTCTAAAATTCCTTTCAGTAGTAATGATCCATATACAGTAAATATAAGACAACTTCAAATGTAAATATAGCTAGACTAGGAATTTAAGAAAACGAAGAAGAATAAAAAGGAACACCTCCTGTGGCTGGCAGAGAAAAGGTGCTTTCTTTAGTCATGCTACACAGGTATTCAAATTTTCTCCCAGGGGGAAGCTATTTTTAACTAGAACCCAGTAATAAACATAGTTAATCTATCTAGTTACTATAATTTTTTCCAGGATAGAAATTTCTGTAATAGAAATGTCCACAGTATATTAAACCCTTTTGTCAATTTGTATTTGACAAACATTAGCAATTAGACTGTTTATTTTGATCAGGTCTTAAAAATATTTTACAATAATATTTAAGTTTAAAGTTACCTATAATGATCCTTAATTGAACATTTTTTAAAATATTTTTTTTATTTATTTCAGAGAGGGAGAGAGAGAGAGAAGTATCAATGATGAGAGAAAAATCATTGATTGGCTGCCTCCTGCATGCCCCACACTGGGGATCGAGCCCACAACTCAGGCATATACTCTGACCCAGAATTGAACCATGACCTCCTGGTTCATAGGTTGATGCTCAACCACTGAGCCATGCTGACTGGGTATGAACAGTTTTGCTTTCTATTCTCCTATTTATACATACTAACTACTTCACACATTATCTTCTTTGATGTTAAAGAGATACTAGAAAGGTTTCTGCAAGGTGGATATTTAATGCTGCAAAATAAGCATATTCTCTAAAGAAATAGTTCACCCAGACACACTGGCAAGTAATGATATCTTACAGGCAATAGCTGCTAGATGGTGAAGGTGGTAACATTGTTCATGACATATGAGACACTCCCCATCCTTTTTCTCTCTTTAAACCTTGGTTAAAGTTGTTCCCCTAAGTTTCCAAACATATCTAATAGCAAATTGAGACTTTGGGGGGGGGGGGGGACACAAGCCTAATAAAAAAATAAGAAAGAAATCTTGCTTTCAGCCATTTGATTTTGATCATGTATACTGCAAATGAGGTAATCTTCTTATTATATCCAAACAGAGATGCCTTCATTATATTTACCTGAATCCTGTCAGCTTAAATTCAGAGACATCTGACTTTTTTAAAAGGGGATTTTTGAAAAAGTTATTGCTAACTTGGAAAAGTTACCAGTATCCAGGCTCTACTGAGAAATTTAAATTCAGAATTAACAGATATATGCATGTGAATAAACTTCCCCAGCTGTACTAAATAGCAATTAATTTTAAAGGTCAGAATAATAGTCTAATTAATAAGAAATTATAATTTTTATAAAAACTTCATAATCTATCTTATTATATTATTGCCAGAATTATTTTCTGCAACTGACTGACTAAAGTCATACAGTGTCATAACTCAGATATTCTTGGTGGGTCCTGAAAGTTTAACAGAAGCTCATTGCAAAAGTAAGTTTTCTGAGAATGCTAAAATATTTTACATGTTCTCAAAGTACACAAGCAAAAATAGAACCATCACAATTTAGACCAGTTGAAGATGAGAACAGCTTCTTACAGAAGGAAATAATAGAAATCAATCAATTGAAGTTTTTCCTCAGCAAACATATTAGAAGATGGTTTAGTTCAGACTTGTCTGTTAATGTATTAATTTAAAGGACTCTTATCTCGCTTTCCCAAACTCCCCTCTAAGCCACTATCTTTGTGAATGGTGCTGAACTTTTAACAGAGAAAAAGGTGCTTTCTATGCAGGAGATAAAAAATGCCTACAGCAGCAGAAAATAAGCCAAATAACAATTAAGTCAAATTGTCTCAACAGCTTTTGTGAATCTGTAATATTAAATTCTGCCTTAGAGAAATACACTTGTTCTATATACACTGATATAATAGTGTAAATATCCTGAAAGCTTAATGATAAAGTTCATGCAAATTAAAGGAACACTATACTGAATAGAACTAGGATATTTTTTCCTGCTTAAATTATTAAATACTCATTGGAATGAGTAATATATTTTATAGCTTAAAGTTTGTTCACAATGTGTTTTCTTTATTTTTATTTATACTTTAGATAATTCATTTAAACTTATATAATTATATAATGTTTGCAATTATACTTATAGTCATTTAATAGGCATACATTTTAATTTAAAATTGCTAAAATAGGACTGTTTCTACTGATAAAAACAGTAATTCTGTATGATTTGTGTTCAAATCTGTATTATATTGAATACATAGTATCCTATTCTGCTTTCTCATTTAATATACTTTCATCATTTAAACATAATCTTATTTTTATTTCCCTGATTATTAATCTTTTAGCATTTCAGTTATTTCAAACTTCCCGTTAATTTAAACTGCTATGATCAGCCCTGTTCAGAGTTCTTCAAATAGGTCTCGAGATATTTCCTCAGGAAAGATTGTTTCAATTATCAGATATTACATCTTTAAGAATCTCAATTCACATAGGCACATTTCTTTCCAGTAATGTCATCCCAATGTAGATTGCTCCAAGCAGTCTATGGACTACCATCTCACCTTCCTCACAACAGCAGCAATACAATTTACACATTCTAACCTTTTCTTATATAATAGGTGAAAAGTGGTTTAGAATATGATGAAATAGAGGGATAGTGTGTACTATTATTAAAACATAAGCTTAAGCATGCAAAGGTGAGCATCTGAGTTTATTTTCTGTCCTAGTAAAACCCAACAGGATGATATGAAAGAAAAATTGTCAAAGAGCATAAGCCTAAAGCACAAGAAGAATGGAAAGGACTCAGCAGTCAAAAGATTTCAACAAATTTCTAAAAAGATGGACAATTGAGGGGTAGTGTTGACTGATATGCCATACCAAGGAAGGGCCAGAGGACTAGGCTAAGTAACTTGGCTTAGTAAATAAGCTGAGAGACATGGATTCAAGGAATAAGTGAGGTAGGCATTAATTAAATTAAAGTCAAACTTCCCCACATACCTTCTGTCCTTTCTGCAAAAACCTTGAGTGAGTTTGCCAATCACAGGTAAATACATTTTTTTTTTAAAAAAAGAGTGAATATGCAGCATGTTATAGAATTTGTTGAGAATAATCTAGGGTGGAGCCTAATTAAGATTCTCTTTTCCTAAATTAAGCTCTAAATATCTTAACAATTCAAAGTGGAGAAAGTACTAACTGATTTTTGACTATTCTTTAAATAGAGCTTATCCGTGGGATGTGCCTAACCCCCATACATAGAGTTTCTGAGTATTTCTGTCTCTTTCTTAAAGAGGAAATCTAAGGGTCACCCAAAGTTTCAGAAAATTGCAGCAGGAAATAGAAAAATCTAAGATAATAAATTACACAATCTGATTTTAGGCTAAGTAGAGATAATCCAGGGGGGTGGGGGAAACACATTTAAAGCTCAACTTTAATTTAGCAGTTTCAGATAAATTACAGAAGCTATTATAATGGTTATTATAATGATTAAAAACAAGAGACACTATGAAATAGGAGTTGTCTATTGGAAATTATTTAAGATCTCTTGGAAATTAAAAATATAACTGCAAAAATTAAAAAAGCAAGAAAAATATTATAAACCAAAATGAAGAAAATGACCCAAAGTATAGAGTAAAAGACAACTTAAAAAACATAGAATAGCTAGAAAATTAGAATTTCCAACAGTTTAAAATGTAGATAGGTTGATTACTAAAACATTTACATTAATTTTCTGGATTTTAAGAAAGACGCGTTTATTTAAAATTGCCCTTCACTCTGAAGAAGAAACGCATGTTAACATATTGTAGTGAAATGTCAGAACACTAAGGATAAGGCAAAGATTCTAAAATTCCTACACAGACAAGAGGAAACAAAACCACAAAGCAATGTGAATCAGATTAGTAACATCAAACTAGCTGCTAGAAGAAAATATTCTGAGGGAATATTTCAAAGCTCAATAGGATATATTTATTATACATAGAAAGTTCAAAAACCAAATGTAATCAGGTTCTAAATGTGTAATACTTAGCTGATTCTTTTATAGTATTATTTTTTTTCACATTTCTTCTGTAAAATAGGATGTAGATGGTGAGAAATGAAGTCAATATAATTACCAGTCCTTGTGTGAAAAATGAAGCTAGGCAGATTTTTAGGTCCTAGTTAAACAACTTTGAGACCAAACAAAAATAACTTAACAGTTGCCTAGGAAATATTTTATCTCAAAAAATAAGTTTATAACCCAACAAAATCAGCCTACATATCAAAACTAAGAGCAGGATCATCGAGACTCATTTTATGACCATTGTCTTGTTGTGTCCACCAAACCAAAGCTATTATATCATAAATTCTGCTTAATTCCAGTCAGTTCTTTCTTTACCTTTTAAAATCCACCCAAATTTTCAGGTCCTAAATCTCTTTAAACATTCCCTACCTTTATTCTTCTGAGACATATATAAAGCTCTGCCAAACTCATGTTTTCTGTTGTTGCATTAAGTTTAATAAATTTAATTTTGCTTGATCAACAGATTTTGTGGTGGAGTGGAAGGTTCAACCATTCTGGAGACCCCAACAAGATCTCAAAGAAACTACGTTGCCACCATGGCTCAAAGATTATTACCTCAGAAACAGAGTCCCCCCCAGGGGTCTCTTGAGCCCCCGCTTCTGCAATTGTGAGCTACATTCTATTTTGAGTACAGACTCCTATTAATTGAACGCTAGAAACTGAGTTTATTATGTATTTTAGGAAGTTTAGCTCTGTTTTGAGTAAATGATAAACTGATCAAGTTTTAAAATGCACATTCTTTGTAAAAATCTGTATTCTTACTGATGGCACTGTGTGTCCATCTGCCTTCCTCTCTTTCTTTGTTAGTCTATAAAAGGAAGTTCACAGAACAAAGGACTTATATAGGTCTGCTAGGTTTGTCTTTAAGACAGCCACAAGGAATAACAAGTGACAGGATGCAATAGACTGATGTCCTATAGAGCATTCTTTCCTTTGAATCATCTCTCCAACAGTTGGAATGCTTTCCTTAGTATCATCTTGTTTCAACCTTAGGAGCATGGGTCTAGGAAAGATTTGCTCAACACACCTCCTATTATCAGAGGCTGCATTTTGTCAGTTTTCCAATTGGAAATGACCAACTATTAGATTGAGATCCTGAGATACATGGTAGTCAAGCAACATATTTGATCAAACATATTTTTATGAGTGTATTTCAATCTCTGAACATACCTCTTTTGGACCAGACTTTTGCCTCTTATATGACTCTTATTATAGCACCAATTTTGTACTTTTATTTCTAAATAGCAAAATGTAGTAAAGTATAATTTACAAGAAAATGGTCACTTTGGGAAACTTTCAGTATATGAAGAAGTTCATTTAGAAAGCTTCTTATAAAGAAGGGAATTGGGAACAGCAATTTGAGGAGCTCAGTGGAATCTCCCCCAGTGACACAACCATTTAACTGCTGAAAAATTAAAAAATAAATAAAAATGGATTAAGCCTCCGGAAATTGTCCTATGGTTATACTGCAAAAGGAAACACTTTACTCAAGAAAATCTACTACATCTCAATTAAAAGGGTAACCCTGTGAGTTGGCTTATTCCTACCCCACCCAAAGCCCTACTCTGGGTGGACAGACACAAAAGGCCACACATTGTGTGATCCCATTTCTATTAAATGTCCAGAATAGATAAATCTGTAGAGTCAGAAAACAAATTAGCCGTTTCCTATAGCTGGGAAGGGAGGACGGAATGGGTAATGTCTGCTAATAGGTCAGGGCTTCTTTTTGGAGTGACAAAATGTTCTAAAATTATATTTTGGTGATAATTTCACAACTCTTAGTAGTATACTAAAAAGCATTGAATCATTCATTTTAAATGGGTAAATTGTGTGGCATGTGGATTATATCTCAGTGAGGATATATATTGTTTAAAGATACTGTCCATATGCCTAAATAGCTTATACAGTACATTACTTTGCCATTTCTGGTTTCCTTTTACTGGAATAATACTATTATCTGCTTATGATATTACTTATAGACATAAGAACATACTTTAGCAGATAAGTAGAAAGGGATTTAAGGAGTATCAATTTTCTCCAGAACATCTATCTGGACCATAGTATCAAATTTGGATGCTATGAGAAATATTTCATCTAGGGACTATCCTGATAGGAAAAATACCAACCCATAACATGGAAATCTCAACCCATGGTCAAAATTTAAAAGAAAAATAAAAGTATTCTTCGAAAAAGAAACAAGCCAAATTTCCAAACATTCAATGGTCTGCATTTCTGATTTGTATGGAGAAGATTGCAAAAAAGAACTCAGAATCCAAAACTGTCTCCTTAAGGATTCATCATCATCACAGATAAGTAATATGGAAAATTTACACTTATATTGAATTTGGTTCACTCTAAATTACAACTTGAGCCTATCATTTTCCTATGCTCTCCTGCACACTTTTATTGCTCCCTACTTTCCCTCTTCTTTCTGACCTCCTTCCTTCCACTCAGGTCATATAGAAACTCTCAAAGCTGAGCTGGCTCTTTATTGTTAAGCTTTGGTAAAGGAAGAAATCCCTCATAGTTTAAGTCATGGTCTCTATCAGAATTAAGAGCTGTTGAGAGGATTTTCCCAAGCTTAGATGAAACAGACAGGGTACACCATGATGCACTGCCCAGATTGTCTTCCTTCAGGAATGTAAATCCTAATGGGCTCAAGGTCACACCACCTTCTGGGGCAAACTAGGCCCAATGTAATATATTGATTTTTTTCTAATTTCTTAATTTCCGAAACTCAAGTTACATGGTCAGACTTTTTTTTCTTTTAAACATGAGTGTTTAGAACTATAGTCCTCCTCCTTAGTATTTTTTTTTTTTTAGCTATATCCCATTCATTTAGTCATGAGTTTAAAAAATTAATAATTAAATGCTATTTTTATTTTCATGATCATTTCTTCTTTGATCCTTGAGTTCCTTAGATATGTTTTTTATTTTATTTCTAACTTACCTTTGTATGCAAAGGAGATGGTCTATATAAGTTTTGTTATTTGGGATTTGTTGAGTTTTGCTTTATGACCTTGCAAATGTTCCAATAAACTGAGGCTGTGGGCCTACAAGGATCTTGCACACACCAGGGTAAATGGTTCCAATGCATAGCTACCTTTCTGGTTTTACACTTTCTGATTGTTATGGACTGTGAAAATTTTCTTTACTTATCCACCCCGTTCAATTATACATTAAAAATAAATTTTAAAAATACTTCATTCACCAATGGTTACTGAGAGCCGATGATTTTGATGAAAACACTCTACATATTAATTGTGGTTTGGAGTCATGAAATATATATTAATATAAACATAATAATAAGTATATATATTCAAAACTCATTAACCTATACATTTAAATTGAATTCATTTTGTATTATGTAAGTTATAGCCCAATAAAGTTGATTTAAAATTACCTAGTATTTTTAGTAGCTATACTGGAAGTAATTTTGTTGACTATGTAGTCAGACATGTTGCCTTTAAAATTGCCACCAAATGCTGCAAAGGTAGACTGACAAATTCCAGGCAGCATGTAGAATGTCTAAACTGATTGAAAGACTGAAAAATGTAGATATCAGAAACAACAAGACAAGTTACAATACTACTAAAATCAAGCAGGAGTTACAGATCTGAACTAAGGCACCAACACCAAAAATAGAAAGGGACTGGAATGTGACATGAAAGATAAATGCCTTGGACTTATTTCTGATAAGATGTGGAGGAAAATCCTCTTTGCCAGCGGGGGAGAAACATGATAAGATCACCACACTGTGGTAAAACTTATTACTTCAAATTAGTACATTCACTTTAAATAATTCACATTAGCTGAATAGCCAGAGCACAATGTAAATATATAATTTTTTTTTCAAAGGAACAATGAAAACAATGAATGAAAAGTAAGTCTCTCTGAAGAAGGTGAGATGGCCATTGCAACCCAGTGTCTCTGCATCTCAGGAAATGAGATGCTAGGGTATGAGAATGCACACAGACACAAGGATGATAAAGAGAAGAGATGGACTGGAGAAAAATTTCAGTTCTTTTTATGTCATTCAGGGTTACTGCTAACTAGTAATAATAATAATACTGTTCCTCTGTTATAAAAAATAAAAATGCCATCCCTTTAGACCATGCTACTTCCTATTGTCCTTAGGAATTACATGGAATTTTTTTTTTTTGCGACTTAGACTCTGTTTAAAAAAAAACACAAAAAACTTTAAATGATGAGCCAAGAAAAGACACTAAGAAAGAAAATCTATAAATATCAACAGTGCCTGCCACTCAGTGACTGAACTATAATTGCTGACACTTTCCCAATAGGAATAATGGAATGTCAGCTTAAATATGGATCAGATTCAGACAATCTTTCAACAAGATCTAAGAAAATATCTCGTGGGCATGTGTTCAGCAATAATAGTAGAAATTCATTCTGCAGTTAATATGTTTAAAATGGTTGCCCAATTTAATATGTTTTACCTAAAGATATAGTCATTTTTCTGAAGATTACTCATACTGTGGGAAATAAAAAAAATGTTGTTAGTAGACTTAAAAATGTATGTCCTCAAATCTCAAAGGGACCAGTGAGAAAATGGGCATTTTATTCAGCCTGCCATGAGCAGTTGTACAAAAGAATTCTAGGACTTATTCAGTGAATGAAACAGTAAAACAAGTACCCATAAAGTTGGTTTATATACATACACGTGTGTGTGTGTGTGGGTATTTGAAGTGATTTCCTTGATAGTGGGTGAATAGACATGAGATTGCTATTCTGCCAGGACAAAAGAATTGCCACTACAATATATGTCTGATATATAAGATATTTTTAAGAAAAGTAATGATTATAGATACAGTATTCTAAAACATACTGTTTATGTCACTTTATTGAATGTTTACCTTTTCAAAAATCATCAGTAACATTTTATATCAATCCATAGTGGGCACATGGGTTGGATTTCTAAATTAATAATGCATATTTTTAAACATCTTTTATACAAATATTCTAAAAATTAACTTTTTTTGGTCATTTCATTCTTAGCCTTGAACCCATTCTAACTATCTCAATTTTTTCTGAACCAGTTCAACATGGATGACCAAGTTTTCATGTAAGCAGTAATGGAGGTCAGTGTTACCATTGCAGCTTTCAATTTGATAATACACCAATTGACTCTTTATCCATTTTAAAAGGTTTATTAAGGGTATGTTATTCTGAAAGAGTAATCAATAGCAATACCTGCTTTCCCCAAATTTAGAAACAATTTAGAAATAAGACAAAACTATTGATAAATAGACAACAAAAAGATTATTCCTAATAATGGTGTATATGGCATTGAGCACAGGATCCCTAGTTTCATTGAAGCAATAGAAAGAAGTCCCCCTGCTTAGCAAGCAATATCTCAATTCCATTTCTTTTTAAGTATTAAAATATATCTCTAAACCAGTCAGATCATCCTTTCTCAATAACATATGTGCTCTGAAAAGCAAAAAGTAATTTTTAATAGTAGCGTAAGACTTGATATTAAAACTCAGCCAAGCACAATAATGTGAATGTGCTTTTAATGTTGCTAAACTTTACACTTAAAAATGATCCAAATGTTATGCACGTTTTAACACACATACACACACACACACCAAGCTAGCTTCTTGCTGATATTTCTGTAGTATTAAAATTGTCTCAGCTCTTAAAACTCTTAATAGTTATCTAATACAAGCTTATTTGAGTCTGAGGAATGATGGCATTCCTATTTATTATTTAAAATGACAAATATCAAGTCTTGAACTCCAATATATATATGACAGTCTATGTGAAAAAATAAGTAATACCCACATAAATACTATGAACACAATCAAATCCAGTCTCTCATCAGTGATTTGTCATTAAAAACACATTTTTATGGGGAGGTTTGTATATTTTAGTCTTAAATTGTAAAGTGGTTGTTCAATTTATAAAAGTTCATTGGCACACTGCTTTCTTTAAAATGTATATTTTCCTAAATGTTAGGAATCACAAAGTATTTAAAATCATTTACATACTCAAAAAGTAATCATAATAGTCCACTGTAGTAAAAGGTTTAGGCTTCTTTGTTGTTGCTGTTTTTTTTTTAATTTCAATAGCAAATAATCTATATATATAAAACCTTAAGCAACGGGTTGACCCTTCAACCGGTCAACTGTTTGACCCGTCGCTGTAATGCACACTGACCACCAGGAGGCAGATGCTCAATGCAGGAGTTGCCCCCTGGTGGTCAGTGCGCTGCCACAGTGGGAGCGCTGCTCAGCTGACTGATGTGAGCCAGATGCTGGGCTCACGGCTGGCAAGCACAGCTGTGGTGGAGCGAGCCTCTCCTCCCTGGCCGCCTGCCTATTGGAGCACTACTACATCCCCTGAGGGGTCCAGGATTGTGAGAGGGGCAGGCCAGGCTGAGGGACCCCACCAGTGCATGAATCAGTGCATCGGGCCTCTAGTTGTTTTATAATTGTGTTCTAATAGTTTACAGAGCTAGCTGTTATATCATAGTTTAAAACATATGCAACCATGCAAATACAGTCAAATATTACTTTAAAGCCATCCAAGAGTTTATTATTAAGTGAATACCATGTAGCTGAGGTGTTTGGTAAGAACTAACATATTTTACTTACATAGAATGCCATTAAATATTATTTATGACAGAGTAAACAAGCTCAAGTATAAATTAGAGTGTGTGCTTATGTGGAGTGCTCAGTGGTAAGGATCAGAGATTTGTTTCCACTCCTGGATGTTATGCACATACTGTGCATTTATAAATATATCCCTGCTAGGAAGGCATAAACCAAAGAGAGAGTAGCAGAAAAAAAAATAAAAAGGGCTTGGAAAAATTATTATTTAGAAGCATAATCTTACCCCTGATTCACTCAGGTGTTACCTATCTGTCCACTGGGTAAACTCATAGAGGGAGCTACTCTCACATGCTTTGTCTTCATTATAACTGAGGAACTTTCACAGTGCGTTTCCCCTCAGGGTCTTGTTTACAAATCTGACTAACAAAGTAGAACAATGCAAATGCAGGTATTTAAACATTTACAATTCTAGAAATCAACCAATGTCTGAAATGTTAACTACTGAAACGTGGGACTATTCTACCAACAAGGAATATTTGAAGAACACAGAAAGAGCATGTTTTTTTCCCAAATATTAGAAAAACTTGTCTTCTGAATTTAAGAGCTATTGCTATTGCTACTAAGGATGTTCTTCTGGGAATCCTAGCTGAGAAATGTTGGATTTGATGTTCTCAGGAGCTTTATAGTGCATATGACAGAGAATAGATTTCTACTGGGGGAAAAAAATAAAGGTATATATTACTTATTTGTAAATGTATTTTCTTTCTAGTGTAGTGTATGTTTGAAATACACAAAGGATGGGTGTTGACTTTTGAATTTCTTATCCTATCCTAGACCAGAACCTTTTTAGAAACTGAAGACGTATCACTAACAAAATACCTATTATATATACTTGATGCTCACTCATGTGGCAAACATTGTTCCAAGTCTTCTCTAGACTATTTTATTTACTTGTCCCTAACTCCTCCAAAAAGCAGGTATTATTATCTCTTATACAAATAAACACAGTGAAACATAGATAAAACGACTTGTTTAACATGTCACCATTGGTGGTTCCCAGAACTAAGATTTTTTTGCCCACATTTTTTAAACATTAGTGCATATGTGTGTGTGTGTGTATACATATATATGTATATGTACCCACATATATGTAAAATATGAATACAAATGGTGCCCAACATATGATGGTTCTACCTACAATTTTTTTACTTTATGATATTGCGAAAGCGATTCACATTTAGGAGCAACCAGCTAGGCTGAGCTATGATGTTCAGGAGTATTAAATGCAGTTTTGACTGGATATTTTCAATTTATGATAAATTTACTGGGGCATAGCCCCATCATAAGTCAAGGAGCATTTGTATATACAATGCATATATATATATATTATATATATATATACACATACACATACACATACACACACACACACTAATAAAAGGGTAATATGCTAATTAGACCGGAGACCTTCCGAATGTACTTCCAGACAAAGCCATGGTGGCGGGGCCGAGGCAGAGGCAGTTAGGGGTGATCAGGCTGGCAGGGGGCGAGCAGACAGGCAAGGGGGACCAGTTGGGGGTGAGCAGGCCAGTGGGGGAGGGCAGTTGAGGGCGAGCAGGCCAGCGGGGGGGGGGGGGAGGGCAGTTGGGGGCGAGCAGGCCAACAGGCAGAGTGGTTAGGGGTGATCAAGCAGGCAGGCAGGTGAGCAGTTAGGAGCCAGCAATCCCGGATTGCGAGAGGGATGTCCGACTGCCGGGTTAGGCCCGATCACAGGGATCAGGCCTAAACCGGCAGTCGGACATCCCCTGAGGGGTCCCAGATTGGAGAGGGTGCAGGCTGGGCTGAGGGGATTCCCCCCCATGCATGAATTTCATGCACTGGGCCACTAGTATATATATATAAACTTTTTCTATTAGGAATCCTCTCCATTTTCTTCATCTCCTTAGTGCTTTTCTTTCTTTCTGTTTAACATGTGTTTATTCTATACTCATCTAATGCCATTTCTCTTTCTTCCATGGCCAAATTGTAAAATGAATTTTTAAATTTTACTCAATGCCCCATTTCCTCACTTCCACACACCCTAAGTTCATTGCAAGATAATATCTACTCTTAATAGCCCATCACAGTACAGTCTATATTTACTGAATTTTTTAAATGCAATTTTTCAAAGCCCTAGGGATTGATTTTAATTAGGTAAATCTGCAGTAGAACCCAATTGACTGGTGGGGTCTTTTTCCTACAAGTACTGTGCTGTGGTTCCCTCTAATTCTTGTCCTCAAGTATGGTCATTTTCATTTGTGTTTGTTACAATCTGCATGGGTTGTCTTCATGTGCTCCCCTTTTACATGTTGATTATAAAGCTAAAACTAGTTTAACCTCATCTTTGGGATCTTTATCTATATGATCCAGGACTCCAACCACCACTTATGGAGAAATGGTTCTTCAATCTGTCCCTCCAGGCCAGATTTGTCTTCCAATTACTAAATTTTATGTGGATTGTCTTTACAATATCTCTACCTGGATATCCTACAGGCTGCTCTTATTATGCATTTTATGCCAGACTTACTGTTCAGTATCCTAGCTAATGGTGCCAGTCACCTAAATGAGAAAACAGAATCCCTAGTGAAATTCATTTACATCCCACATCCAGCCAGTCACTATCATTACATTGCCATAATAAATTTAGAATGTGTGCTTACCTTTCCATCTCTGTTTTTTCATCTTTCATCACTGTTTCTATCAATCATTTATGACACTCATCTTTGTCTGACACCGTAATAGTTTTTCTTATTTCAACTTCTCACACTTCTATTCTTAATAGTGCTACAAAAGTGATAATTTTAATATATGACTATACCTACGTCTCTCAACTAATCAAATCTTTTTAGTGATGCTCCCCCATTCCATAGTTGGTGTGACACTTGGAATTTTTATAATTTGAACCTTGCCTGTAGTCTTGTTTCATAGCTACATAGCAATCTCTTATGTTCTAAATCTGTCCAGACCATCCACAATGGGCATGCAAATTAGCCTCACAATTGTATAGCTCTTACTGGTTGGAAAGCAAAATGGTACAACTACTTTGAAAGAAAGTTTAGTAGTTTCTAACAAAGCTAAACACAATCTCACCATAGGATCTACCAATACCATACCTAGATATTTATCCAACTGACCTGAAAACTTATGTCCACACAAAAGCATGTGCACAAAAGTCTATCAGCTTTATTCATTATTTCCCAAAATAGGAATCAATCAAGATATCCTTTAATGTTAGTAAGACAAACTGTGGTACTGTGATACATCATACAATGGATGAGAATTCAGAAAAAAAGAAGAGAAAACTATCTTGCCACAAAAAAATACACATAGAAACCTTAAATGAAAGAAGCCAGTCTGAAAAGACTATTTAGTGTATTATTTCCATTATATGATATTATAGAAAAGGCAATACTGTAGAGATGGGGGTTGGGGGTGCAGATCAGTGGTAGCCAGGGATTTGGATGTAGAAGGGAAGGGTAGAACAGATGAAGCACAGAGGATTTTTAGGACAGTGAAACTATGTTGTATGATATTGTAACAGTGGATAATGACTTTATGCATTCTTCAAACCCATAGAAATTTACAGCCCAAAAAGTGAACTTTAATGTACAAAACATTAAGGAAAATCTCATATAGGAGGTTACAGATTCCAGGAGGGAATTTAGACTGTGACACAGGAATCTAATTATATTACAAATGTATAAAATAACCTCAAGAAAGGGGTTGGGGAAAAAGTAACTTTTGAAATGGAGTCTGAGACTATAAGCAAAAAGAACTGCACATAAACACTGTACTGTAGCTGATAAAGTTGTGCCCCAAAGTGTTATGGGTAAAAATCTAATACTACTATGTAAATATATTTCAATTGAATCATTGAATGGATGATTGATGGTATAAATCAGGTTTCTGATCATTGGAGTGGGAATGTACAGACAAGAAGACGTGAGCAGAATGACTCGTGATAATGCCATAAAGTTAGAGACATTAGTATAAGCTTCTGATTAGAAGGCCCAGAAACAATGACACCCTAGTGGTAAAGACCACATCTAGCACCCAGATCTTGGTTTCTGATAATACTAGAAACTCAAAGAACCATCCTCAGCAGCAAAGACATGATTAAAAAAGAAAAAGAAAGAATCCTATCTTGATCAGATTGTATCAAAGGAACACAGAAGCCAAATGAAAGAGCTCCTAAGGGCCGAAGTTTGATATAGCTGCATAACAAAATTAATAAAGTATCAAATTATAATGCTAAGGTATAAAACAAATATCCACGAGTTCATAATGATATAAATAAGTGGACGAATAAATAAACAAATGGGGGAAATAGGTAAATATATCTTACAAAGAATTCCGAATAATTTATGTAGATACTCTATCCATAAGGAGAAATAGTATAAATCACCCCTGCTTAAGTGTGAGCTGTGCTTTGTGAACTCCTCCAAAGAGTACACTATGAAAAGGGGTCAGTCACTTCACAGTAGAGAAACCTGATAAACACTACCTCAGCCAGGTGACCAGGGTCAATATCAACAGTGATAGATCATGTTGATAGCCTGTACACTTGACATGATGTGATGAAAATGGCTTTTGGCCTCATGGTATTATTCCTACCAATAACCTGTAACTACACTCTAGTCATGAGAAAAACAGGCAAATTCTAGTAGAAAGGCATTCTAAAAGCAAGAAAAGTCTGAGAATTGTTAATAGCCAATATGATCCTAACAAGTCATGAAAAGGAAATATGATGTGGAATCCCTGATAAGCCACTGGAACAGAGAAAGGATATTAGATACAAATTACTTAGGCAAGTAAGTAGTGGTTCATTACATTTCTATGCTATAAATTGTTTAAATTCCTTTATATTAATATGTTTGAGATTTTAAAAGTGAATGTGTTTTTATACTAATCAAATCATACTATGACAATCAAATCTCTCAATAAAGCATATCATATGCTAACATTTCAATTCTTTCCAGAAATGCCTGTTTGCTACAATTACAAAAAAAATTACATATGAGGTGACATATGTTTTTTAAGAGGTGGGCTAATTTCCTGTTATTGTAGTTTCCAAAGAAGCAATCCAAATACAGTTCATGAATTTTCAAATAATATTTAATTTTCTTAACTTTTATCAGTGTTTGAAGTGATATTTATGGAAACTATAACATTACTCAAGAAACAAAGATTGTCCTAGCCAGTTTGGCTAAGGGGATAGAGCGTTGGCCTGCAGACTAAAGGGTCCCAGGTTCGATTCCGGCCAAGGGCACATGCCCGGGTTGCGGTCTCGATCCCCCAGTAGAGGGGTGTGCAGGAGGCAGCCAATCAATGATTCTCTCTCATCATTGATGTTTCTATCTATCTCTCTTGCTTCCTCTCTGAAATAAATATATATTAAAAAAAGTGAAACAAAGATTTTTCCAGAATTCCAAATAACACTCTTTTAGGCTGCTATCTAACAAGGTTTCATTCATATCCCACTCCTGACTAGGGCTGATTTTTATATAAATTATGTGATCTATAACATGTGCTGCACATGTATCATTTTCCTCCTTCATATTGAGCTATTCACTTGATTGAGCAATAACTAAATAAATAAATATAAAATAACTCAGGGCTTTTCCAGTTCAAGGAATAAAGTACTTTGTTATTTCCAAAAGTGAAAATTAGTAAACTTTGGCTTGGCTGTGTTCTTAACACTGATGCCTGCACCCTGCCATGAAAAAGCTTTTGTGTTATGGGCTCTGATTCACAAGGACCTGCTACCAGTCTCTGCCTCTGCCAGGGTTATAAAAGCAGTATTTTCAAAAGTGTGAATTTCATCAGCTATTTTAATACCTTTTTTTCTAATGTTACTTATGACATTTTAATGTTCATGCTTTTCCCATTATAACTCATGGGGCTTAACTCTAAGGTGACATTTCACAACTCCATTAAGTACTATAATGTAAATAACCACAGTTAAAAGAAAAAAATAGTACTATCTACCAACTGCCCTTTCTAATGCTCCAGATTTTGAAGGTAGGCCTACATCTATGGAAAAGCAACATTATTTTGGGGATTGGTTCCCCTTATAGCATTGGTTTACCCTTTGACAAAACGATTTCTATTCTAAAGAAGAATACAACCAAACACAAAAGCAAAGGGCATCATGAGTTATGTCTCAAGGGAGCCATTCTTTCTGAACTGAATTGATCAGAAATTAAAGCCCTGTTGCTGGAGAAAAAGGCAATGATCTAGAAATCCTCACAGGGCCTCTCCTTTTCCTGACCTTGTGTCTAAGAATTGCAGCATTAAATGTCTATAGAATCAAAAGCAAGTAACTCTGCTCCAGGGCAGCATGCCCTGTTTGTGTTTGGGTGATAAAAACAGTCAAAGGGTAAATTGAAAGTATTACTAACTCACTATCTAAATCATTTACTGTTGCTGGAAGCACCAAATCATCATTACCAAAGATGTTATGGTAATACTTGCTAGTGAGAGGTTTGTAAAGTCACTTCTTGGGCATTAATTCAAGAGTGGAGTATTGTTGTTTTCCCTCCCTTAAGGTTTTACAGTCATTGCTTTTCTCTATACCATAATCTATATGTCAATCATTATATTCTGAAATTATATGTTCCTGTTAATAAGAATATAGATTCTTAGATTGAATTGTGTCATCTCTAAATGCATATGTTGAAGCCCTAAATGTCAATGTTACTTTATTTGGAGACAGGACTTATAAGAAAGTAATTCAAATTACATGAGGTCATTAGGGTAGGGCCCTGACCCAAAAGGATTAGTGTCTCTATAATAAGAGACACCAGAGAGCTCACTCTCTTAGTCCTTGATCTTGGTCTTCCAGCCTCCAGAACTGTAAGAAAATAAATTTCTTTTCTTTAAGCCACCTGGTTTGTGGTATTTTGTTATAGCAGCCTGAACTGACACATATATATAATGTCAGTATATACACATGTTGAGTGGTTAATGAAAATATTTCTAATCACTACACATTTACTTCTTCCCTGAAACCAGTGTCCCAAGCTCTTTTATTTAAACATCTTCTGAGTGTTTTTCCTCCATGACGAATCAAATATTTGTTGTATGTTGTGTTCTCTTTTTACCATATAATTGAGTGATTAGAACGATATAGAAAACACTGTTGGTTATCATTCTGTACATTTCCTTTTTACTAGAAGAGAACCAAGTTTATTCTATTGCTTGGTCTCCTACAACATAATTCTGTGTTAAAAGTATGTTTGTTTTAAAAATGATCCCCTTACTCTTGGTGGTCTACTGGTAGGCGTGTTATGTATTCTATTCAATGAGGTGCAGTGGTAAACGTGCTAGGGAGAAAATTAAAAGGTTTCTTATTCTTAAAGCAGGAAATATGTGAATGAGTAGCCTTGGCCTTGCCTAGACATATTGCCTGTGGATATAAAGTCTGGAACCACCTTGGCTTCTTGCAAATATGTGATGAACTCATTTGGTGGAAACTGATATATTGAGATAATATAGCAGAAAGATTAAAATAATCTAGAAGTCCGAGGATATTAATGAATCTTAAATTAAATAGCATTGGAATTTCCTTATGTCCAACTTCTTGCTAGGCAGGATAATATATCTCTTTTTGTTTAAGAAGCACTGAGCTGAATTTTGATAATTATGTATGATAGTTACATCTTAGTTTATAGATAGATAAATAGAACAATATAGAAAACACTTATAGAGAGAGTCTGAAATTAAAATCCCTTAGCTTATATTTTCTTGGGTTGTCCTCAACAACAAAAAATTTAAAATAATTATAATTGTTTAGTCTACTCAATAAATTCCCTTCACAATAGAGAGAAAAACAAATACTTTGAATTAATGATATTTCAATGTTATAGTAAAATCAATACACAAAATTGTCATAAAATCTCTAGAAATGACAGACAAGAAATAAATAATAGTATGAGGGATGTTGTGAACTAGCAGTGGGAGGATACGGTGTAAAATGGAAACTTTTCATTTCATGCAATTTTATATGTTGAGTATTTAGAAACTTGTAAATATAATAGTTATTCAAAATAAAATAAGTTTAAATTGTAAAATAAAAACTGAAGAAGCTGTTAAAATAAAATATTTAAGGTAAATAAAAATGTTACTAAAACTGTTAATACCTTGATCTATATACAGAGCTCTATACATAATGAATGGCATATTGGGTCATCATCAAAACTGTTTTAGCAGTTTTCCTCTCAAATTCATATCTGCTTTAAAATTTCTAATGTGATAACTAATACATTTCTCTTACATTTTCTGAATTTCTTTATTACTTATTATTCTTTCTAAATATCTTCATATAGAAACCTTATTTAATATGATCAAGAATCACAGTATATAAACCTAGGAATACATGTTTTCAAAGATTTTTTTAATATGAAAGAATGCAAACATAATGGTGATTAAATCAGCAGAGTCTATTCTGACAATTTTAATTTCAAGAAGTCTTACTGAGGATGTTGTTGGTACCCAATTTGGGCACTGATTTAATTGGCCTTTGCTAAAGGTCTGATAGTTATCTAGTTTTCTAATGTCTGTTATAAAAATCAGTAATTATCTAAGAAATTCCATTAAACCATGACAAGAATTACATTGAATTAATAAAATTAACCATAATGCCTAGTGCTACCTGACCATAGTAAAATGAACACATTCAAATATACTGATGGCAGCAATTTAGACATTTTATCTATATATGCAGGTGAAAATGAATGTGCTCTTGGACCATTAAATCATCCTTCTGGTGGAAACATACAGTGGTAATCATTGAGAAAAAAAAGAATGGGAAATAAGAAATTAAATATTTTTTATGTTTTATATTTCTTTTTAGGGGAAAAGGAAAGAAGAGGGATAGAAAAATTAGAAACATTGAGAGAGAAACATCATTGATCGGCTGCCTTCTGTATACGCCCTACTGAGGATCAAGCTCGCAACCCCAGCATGTGCCCTGAGTAGGAATCGAACCAGTGACCTCTTGGGTTGATGCTCAACCATTGAGCCATACTGGCTGGGATAAATATTATTCTTAACCACATAACACAAAAGAACAAAAAACAAAAACTCAAAATAATTTCTATAAGAACATATTAGAGTAATTTAGGAAATGACACTATAATGACAATATTATACAACTAAATTTTGATAATAATGTTATCTATACAAGAAACAAATATATTGCTGTAATTTTCTGCAATAAACCATACTTACAATTTTATTCTTATTGACTAAGTTTTATCTAAATTTTTCTTTTTTTTATTGTGTAAAGTATTACATATAGTAGTACATATATCTCCTTTTTTTTCCCCATTGACCTTCCCCCAGCCTCCCCTACCCCCTGTCGCATGTCCTCATCCCACCCACCCCCAGTGTCTTTTTCTATTGAAATTTTTTGTTTTATGGTGTTGACATTAAGTAGATTTTAAGTGATCAATTCATACTGACAGCTGTCCAAGGGGAAGTGGTTGGGGCTAGATCAGACAACAGCAAGCAAGGTAAATGCAAAAAAACCCAAAAACCTAACTATGCATATCTTTTCAAACTACAGAAATCTATATTAAAAAAAGTATAATATGCTAATTAAACCAGACGTCCTTCCAGACATCCTTCCTTCCGGACAAAGCCGCAGCAGGCAAGGCCCAAGGCAGAGGCAGCAGAGGCCCTAACCTCCCGCCACCGAGGCTGGGGGCTGTGGCAGGCGGGGGCCAGGGCCAAGGCCCTTGCACGAATGTTATGCATCAGGCCTCTAATTAAAGATAAAGAAAAATATATTCGGAAATAAACCACCGGAGGGGGGTGGGGGCAGGGAGGGAAACACACCTTACCTACAGAAGAACAAAGATAAGAATTACATTTGACTTCTCAGAAACCATGCAAGCAAGAAGAGAATAGAGGTATATAAAGTGTTGAGAGGGGGAAAAAAACACCAAAATAAAATTTTGTATCTTACAAATTATCCTTTAAAAGTAAATATATATTTCAGACAAGCAAAATTAGAGAAAATGTGTTGCCTGTAGACATGAATTGCTAAGAAAATGTTAAAAGATGTTCTTTGGAGAGAAGGAAAAGAACAGGTCAGAAATTCAGAACTACATAAAGAAAGTAAGGGCATCAAAGAAGAAACAAGTGAAACTTTCACTCCAAGATGTGCTTCAAGATCCTACAGAGAAAGGCACAAGGTATGATTTAGCCTCTTCATGTGGATGTCCCAGCTCTACTGCTGCTGTCACTCCTGCCTTATGTTGCAGCACAAGTGTGTTGAAAGGAAATAAAAGCAGAGATGTTCGATGCAGTATCTAAGGATGATTTGTCACAGGACACAACCAAAGGTAAACTCCTAGGAGATTCTAATTTTAGTCTGAATACACAATTTACACAGGTGGTAATATTGAATAGCCCTTTTGAATAAAACTTAAATGCTGTTACCAAAAAATAATGCAATTTCAAGCATTGATAACATTAAAACCTTACAGATAATCTAATGAAAGATGGCTTATTATCACAGATATGTAGGGCATCACATTATATATATGAAGTGTTATCAATGGGAGTATTCTAATTGGCAATATACAGTGTCAGATGTATTTTTTAATTTAGCTGTGTGTCTTCTATAAGATGGGCTAGTTGTCATCAGAACACCTATGTTGAGAGCCAAAGCCATTTTCCTGTGCCCAGAAGAAACACTATCTAGTCTTATAATTAGAAAACAAGAGCTGATGAAAAATGTAATGCCTAAGGCTTAGTTTCTTTTTTATTGTAAGATAAAATCATAGGCACACATCTAAATATTATCATCTTTAGATTTGATAAGGGTCTCATTTTCCCCCAGAAATAATTATAAAAGTTAAAAACACAATTAAAATAAATAATTTTACTTTTAGTTCTTCTCTTTTTCCCCGTCAATGTTTTTTGTTCAATACGCGTCGTTTATGAATACTAGTATGCCTGTGCCTTCACCAATTCCCTAATGCATTGCCTTTGCTTTTGCAGGCGTCCTCAAACTACGGCCCGCGGGCCACATGCGGGTGTTTTTGCCATTTTGTTTTTTTTACTTCAAAATAAGATATGTGCAGTGTGCATAGGAATTTGTTCATAGTTTTTTTTTAAACTATAGTCTGGCCCTCCAACGGTCTGAGGGACAGTGAACTGGCCCCCAGTTTAAAAAGTTTGAGGACCCCTGTTTTAGTGCATGTAATGTGGATTTACATAAGCTAGTCAATTCGAATAAAAGCCAGCTCTAACTGCCATACTTAGATTGCAAAAGACAAGATTTTAAAAGTTGTAGCACACTGAGGACAAAAATGGGAATGTTACTTAAAAAATTGAGCCTTTCTATGCTTTCAAGGAATTGGTCACAGAAAAGTAATCCTAGACTGAGATAAAGTTGAATTATCTAAAGTACAGAAGTTATCATTTTAAAACAATTAAATCATTGGGAAACAAAATTTGTTCAAATTCACCTTTGTATTTATCAGCCATAGCATTTTTTTAACTCAATTTCTGGGTTTTTAAAAGACCAAAAGCTAATTTACTATTATTATTACAGATGTTGTGTTATTCATGCTCAAGGGAAGTGATGCTGGTCATTCATACACTTTATTCTTGAATTGCTAGTAGAAATGTGAAACTCTATTAAAAGAATTACAAAGACAATTTTATTAAACGATTTCATTTTAAGGCACCTAAAATATCTATGAATGTATTCTCCTCATTTCATTAAATTCATGAACAACTTCAATACTGCTGAGTTAACACTGAGCATATAACTCAGCCACTCAGTGTAGAAAACACAGAATAGTTTAATCCAAAGGTAAAGTTTCACTGGGTTAAAAAAAAAACACAAACCTGAGGGGAATATTTTTCGGACTATAGGGCTGCAATCAAGAATGCCAAGCCTTAAACTTCAAAATTATATCTTGAGTACATATTAATCTTAAAGCAATTGTTTTAAAAATGGAATACCAGACATAAAACCTGGTGACCAAAGTTGTTTGCAAAGCATTTTTACTTCTTTAAATCCTGCACTGTTTCTCCTGGGACCCTAAATGCAAAATAAACATATTCTCCTAATCAGACATTTCTAAACATTTTTTTTTTTTTTACCACTGATCCTTTTGAGAACATGGGGGGAAAAGGCACACATACATATATCTACAAAATTTTACAGACTCCACCAAGGTCATCTGGACACCCTTAAGTTTCATATACCCAAGTTAAGAACTCCTGGCCTAAAACAATATGTTTTTAGCTTAGAGGCTTTTCTAAACCTCCTAATCCCCAAAAGCCTTGAAGACAATGGTAGAAGTACCCAGTAGGTTACTCATTAAGTGTGAGTGGTTGATGATAATAAACATCTGTTTCCTCCCCTTACATATGTAATAACTTGAAATATTTAATTTGTGAATTTTCTGCCTGAACTATTCAGTCCACATCTGCTATTTCCTGTGATATTGAAAGCAAAGCAGTATTAGAGGTTTAACCCGTCAATAAGTAGGAATTAACCCTTCAATAAGTAGGTATTAACAAGACCTAAAGTAGATCTAAGTTCATGAGAAAACCAAGGTGTCCCAATTCTCCAGAACTTAGTTTTACAGGCTCAAAGGTTCAGAACAACAGACTTGGGAAACAGCAAGCAAGATCATATGCAGTTATACTGAGATCTGTTTACTTAGAAATGATGCTCTTCTGAGAGAGGTAGCAATAACCAACTCTTATCATCATCCATTGCTCCTCTCCTACACACCAGAATTTCCAGCTTGCTTGCAATTAGGGTAATGTGACTAGTTCCAGTCGATGGAATATAAACATAAGTCGCAAGTGTCACTTCTTGGGTAAGACAAGAAAAGCTCCAGATCTACTCTCCAGCTTGCTCAAACCGTGACAGCAACCCAGAAACTACATGTTTGTACTGCTGAACCACATGGTAGGATCACTTGGAAGGGAGCTCCCCTGGAGAAATTATCTTAGTCCATTAAATGTCAGCACTTATTTGAAAGCTAAAAATGGCTTAACCTAATCTAACACCCCAAGCCATATGACATTTTGATTAAGTAACATGTAATGGGTAATAGAAATAATTTTAAACTTAAGTGGTAGAAATTGGTAAAATGATTTTGAACATCTTTTGGACACCCCCACAATTCACAAATTATATTTAAATGCATTGCCATAGCTCTCAGTTCTCTGTGTAACGATAGGTAATATTTCTGAGTGGACGTGGAATCCAGAGTGGCACTTCATTGCTCATGTTTGGGGTTATTATGGGAACTGGGTGTGGAATTTGCTTACCCACAACCACAGCTAAACATTTACCACAAATTTTTAGACCATCTAACTCCATAATCTGAAACAACTTATTATGATATGACCGGTAAGATGTTGTGTGTGGTTGGTGACAAAATCTCCACGAACAAGGAAATGTTTAATGACTATTAAATAAAGTGAAAATCTGCTCTTTTCTCTAAACAGACTATAAATGTATACACCATAGGGAGATAGAGCAGGTTCCTAAACAAAAGAAAATTTACTCTTATGCAATACTAATAGACAAACCTCTTACAGAACAAACTGCAGCTATCTCTGTCAAATGTTCCTTAGAATAAATAATTATAAATGACCACTATTTTCATTATTAGGAAACATTGCTAATGGCAAATGCCAGAAGATGTAGTCCCCAGATAGTAAGATGTGTAGATTTTTCCATAATCCTTCCTAAAATCAATCACTTAGTTGTCACAGGTCACTTAAAGCCAAAGTAACTTTTCAATCAATGCTCAGCATACCTCCTATGATATTAGGTATTATGCACATCCGGCAAGAAGAAAGCTTAACACTCTTTATAAGCAGGATAATAAAGGCAGTAATTGCTAATAGAACATTTGCAATGACCGAACGCTGAGCTCATAAACACCTACACACTGATTGTCTCAATTGCTCTTAGATGAATCTTGGAGGGTGGCAGACCATTTTTTAGTGCAAACTGGCATTCAATTATGGTCTTCATTTGATTAAGTACCGTATTCACAAGGTCAATTTGTTCTCTGTACACAAGCTATTACATCTTTTTTATCCAAAGGAGACAAAGTACTGTCCCTGCCTTTCTTTCATGAGAGAATGAAATCAGGGTAGCATCTTGTGTTAAGGATCCTTTCAGATAAAGATGCATTGTTCAGCTGAATGAGAACATGGAGCAATATTCTAATCACAGAGCAATGTACTTGGAAAGCTAGAATATCATTTGAGAGGAATTAACTCATCTCCGTGGTATATTGGGGAAAGAAATAGAGGGCAACTATTCTTTCACTCAGTGGGGAAGCAAAGGCGCAAAGATCCAGGGACACCAATGACAGAACAAATGAGAACAAGCGTCACACCTTCTATGGTCATAAGCATTCCATTTTTAACCCAAATGAAGCACGCTCTTCTAGGTTTAGGTTTAAGGTGAGCTCAAAATTTTCCAAGTGTTACAAAAGCACCTAAACTCATACAAAACACTGTAACCTTCCACACATGTGTGCTCACACACAGACACACACACATTTAACTCACAGCATTGATGAACAGTTTGAAAAATTCAGTGGACTGGAATCCCCTTTCTTTCCTCTTTCTCCCTCTCTCTATCAACTAGACTATTAATCTCTCCTATCCCAATGCCTGTCCGTGGTGCCTCTGCCCATTTCAGTCCTTTCCTTTCATATGTTTCCATCTTTTTCCAGGCACATTACCCACCTTGGCTTCCCTAATTCCATATATCCATTCATTGCACCATTAACTAAGCACAGTCTAGGTAGAGAAATAAATATTTTTTCTTAGAAGTTAGCTGTATATGTGGAATTGGCCAGAAGACAGGCAAATAAATATGTGAAAATATATACTTTAATATGTAGATTTTGTTCTTGTCACATGTGTACATATGTGCACATATCGCTCTTTAATTTCACCACATTTATGACTGAAGACCAAGTTCTCATGAGGTGGCTACACTTGAATCAACATGTTTCTCTTAAGCCACTAATTTTACCTCTTCTTTTACTTTGGAACTTTTGGTGTCTTGAAATGTTTAGTCAAGTCCATTCTGCCAGAAGTCTTTTATGTTAAATATCTCCAAATCCAGAAGTGCTAGCCCCTGCGACTCAAAAAGTATAATTAACTAAGGTAGTATTTGTGTAACTTATAGAAGACTTGAGCAGGAATAAACTAAACCTGTCCACAGAAAATGTCTACCACTTGTTAAGGTCAGACTTTGCCACATTTAAATATAGCTAGTCATTTATAAAATGGAGAAAACAATAACTGTTCTAGCACTCTCAAAAAGTTGCAACTAAATGTTATAAAACAGATTAAATCACTTGAAAATTACAAAATTCCATCCCAATGAACGATCTTTATGTTGCCCTTGATCTCTCAGCCAGATGGTATTAAGTGAAATTTCTTGGAAGCCAGGTCCTTCCACTTTTTTCCAAGTGTCCTCTTATGCATATTTTTGGTAATTGCTCAAGCATTCATGATAATGTAAAGCAATGAGTAAAGAATTAAGAAAACAGAATCTTGAATTAGGCTAAGCTTAAATTCTGGTTTCTACGATTTACTACCCATAAGACTTAGGGGATGTCATTTAACCTCTTCATGCCTCTGAATCCTCATGTGTAAAATGAAGATAAAATTAGTACCTAACTTAAGGTGTTGCTGTGATAATTTAATGTGTTAAAAATGTGCAGTAAAATCCCCAGTGGCACATTAAAAGTGTTATAAAAATTACTCGAAAGAGAAAGAATATTTTCACCATCTGGTATTCTATGTCAAGAGTCTGTGAATAAAAAGTCAAAAGCTTCATAGTACTGAAAATATTAAAGTTGCCAATTTAAACTTCATGTATTTGCAAATAAGATATCTCCCAATACAGTAATATTGATTTTCTAATATTAGTCATATTTCACTATATGTTATAAGTATCATTTAGTGAAAGGAACACAGTATATGGGATCAAATAGACTGGTGTTTAAATCCATTTATCTTTAAACAAGTTATCTGACATCTCTGAATTTTAGTTTTTGGTACCTGCAAAATAATAATAATAATAATAATAATAATAATAATAATAAATAATAATAATTCCTAATATTTTGTGAGGTTATTCACAAAAATATGCAACTGTCCATATTGTTCCTGGCAAACAGGTTATAAGAAACAGAGTACAGTAATTGCCTTCTCCTGGTGATGGGGTGTTTTTGTGTTCTTTCCAATGATATCCATTATGTGTCAGGTCTTTAGGGATTTTAGACTCACCTGCTAAATTTCAAATGAGAAACCTATGACAAGTCTTAAGAAATCCATATTCTTAAGAAATACTACTTTAAAGAGTGGTTTAAAAAACTGTGGCTCTAGACCCTGTGGGAGCCTAGGATTATTTCTATAAACTCATGTGTACACTCAGCCTGGTCTGCTGATTATACAAACAATGTTGAACACATGAGTATTAACAGCATACAGGATCACTTGAAAACATGGCTTTTCCTTAAAAACCTGGCAACCACTAGTCAAAGGACACTCAAACTAAAGTATTTTAAAGTCATTTTAAATCGCTGATTCACAGCAGGGCTCTTAATTTAACTGTCCATCTTCCCTCACACTCTGGTAATTTTTATCGTTTTCTCTTTATGCTCTGTTTTATAGTGTGATTGCTCATGCATATTTGTTCCAGGGCTATATTTCTAATACGCATAGAATCATGCACTCTCAGAGTTAAAAAGGACCTTAAAGTCATCTAGCTCAACCATCCATCAGATGCCTGAATTACTCCTGCTATGTCTACATCCACGCTCATGGTGCCTTAAATATACCCTAGACATTAGCCCTATAGCCAAACATTAACTCTGACTCTGAGTGGAATTCTTAATTCATCAGCACTTTTAAAACTCCCCACTTGTAACAAAAATCTCAATTTAAGTGTATTTAATTGCTGCTTTCACAAGATGACTGATTCCCTATAATATATATTGAGCTAGCTCATCATCAGCATTCGAGTCACTCTCATGTATTAAATTAGATGCTAAGGGAGCTACATTAACTCTTTCAGACCACTAGGGCATTTAGTGTACTAAGTGCAGAATCCAGATAGAGGCATGAATTGATAGCTTGATGAGAAGTAAAATGTAAGTAGCCAGAAATAAGGGACCTTTATAAGAATGGTGCTTTTTAGTATGTGTTAAATACAAAAAGAAACATTATTAAGTACCATGAACCACCATTTAAATGATTTCATTAGAAATTTAAATCTATATAGGCTCTCACTCTTTGAAGCATCACGTTAAGAGAGTTGTGTGCGTGTTACAGAGACATTGTGGTATGGCAGCCATTAAGATAACTGTCCAGTCAGTCTCAAAATGATAGGCATTAAATTTGTGTTGCTTGGCTGTTAACTTCCTTTTTAAGTTTTTAGTGATACAAAATGAAAAGTACCGAATTTAAAATTTCTCCTATATCCTCTTTTCGCTGTTTTTCCCTTTAAGGGTCACTTGCTATTCATGCAGCTTTACAACTGACATTAAAATAATCCATATTCACTGTATGTACACAGAATAGACTTTTGCCGATAACTCTGGATATAAAAATAAAGAACAGTGTTTTTCACAAAACCTTTTCCTCTCCTTTTACATTCATTGCTCTTGGAAATTGAGTATATTCTACATAGATTAGCATCAACTGGCATACCAAGAATGAGTTGAAATATACTTTTTTTATGATAAAAACTGCATAAACTTGACTCTCCTCATTTCTGGGAAACACATTGATTTCTAGCTTCTTTACATAGCAACACAGCAACCACTTATTCAGATAGGTTATCAGTATCATGATATAGGAGGTACATGAATTGTATTAGCTCTAAGAAATGCAATAAACATGCAGAGTTCTCATAGAATTTATCAATAAAATATCCTGTGTTCGTTTTCTATTTCTGCCGTTACAAAGTCTTACAGAGTTGCGGTTTGAATAGCCCTCCCTGGGAAGCTTCAAACACTGGTAAATGTCTTCAGAAAAAAACCTGTGATATATTTCATGACTCACTCCAAACATGCAAGACTATAAAAACAAATAAACAACAAAATTATGCTTATTTCTATTACCTCAACTACAGTCTTATCTCCTAGGAAAAAGCCAAGACTCAGTTTCTTGATGGCATCCAGAATGAGGAATGTCCTAGCGCCCCCCGCCCCTCCCCAAAAAATGTGGCTATGGATTATCATCTCAGATCTCTGTGGGTCTAGATACTCTAGAATCTTAAAGCTCCTCATTCCCCTTACTTAAGCAGCATTCTAATATTTTCTAACATAAGTGGGGGGTTTTGTTTGTTTTTTACTTCATTTTTGCAGGAACATCTATCTATAATCAATATCTCCACTTTAAAGTAGAAATCTATAAGTATGTTGTAATTTTTGTAATTGACATTGTACCATTGATCTTGGTTAATTTCTTACTATTTTGTCCATAGGGTACTTTTATAGACTTATTAATGATGCCGCAGGCATATCTAGTTGTTTTTCTTTTTTTCATTTTCACTGCTGTATACTAGTTCATATTCCTTAACATATATATTTATGGGTCAATTTTCTATGTCTCTGTGTCTGTAGTGAAGGGTTGAATTGCTGGGTTACTAACAAAACTTATAAACATACATCTTATCTTTGTTATTTTCCAGGACCATTATTGACTTTCATGTTGCTCTTGATTCTGGCAAACTTGCTGCAAAGTTTTATTAGTTCTATTTTCTTTCTGGTACAGTGACCGTTCTATGTTGAAGCTAATTTTATCCACAAACATTGAAGTATTGTTCCTTCCCTTTCACATCTCATCTATTTAGTTGTTCTGATTTAATTATTTGGTAAATTAGGGCTTTCAATTTTTTTCATTTATAAACTAGAAATAATACCAGATATTCTTTTCTTGTTTCCAAATGAATTAGCTTGTTTCCTTTAAAGTATGATAGTTAATTTTAGCTATTTAGTTCCCATAATTTTATCTAACTAAGGAATTTGTATTTCTAATATTATGAGACTTTTTATCATATCTATGACTGACTATCTTTTCTATGTTACTTTATATAATCATGTGATTTTTGTTTCTCTTCCAACCCACCATTAAGGCAGATTATACCAACAGATTATCTGATATTAAAACATCCTCACTTCTACTAGATCATGATGTATTATTCTTTTCATTGCACTGTTCTTTCTACTTTGCATTTGTTTAAGATTTCTAAAGGAAACAAAATATTTTTGTAGGTTAAATGGCCCTATAACTGCTTTTCCTTATACTGCCTTTATCTGGTTTTAAAAGATGGTTGATTTAGATTCAAAAATTGACTTTGTAGCATTTTCTTCCATTTCTCTTTTCTGAAATTTCATATATTAAATAGTGGTTATATCTTGAATGTTGATTGTTCAGTAGAATGCACTGTCAAGCCATCAGAATTTGAGGGACTTTTGCTGGAGATATTTTCATTATTAATTCAATTTCTTATAGGATTTTATAAATGTACTCATTTAATAATTTTCACTTAAAACTTAATAGAAACTTTTTGGCTAGGTTTTCTTTGGCCACCTTCCTTCACAGTATACCTACTAAATTTTTACCTCAAAAACGTTTCTCTTAGAATTTGAAAACACTTTGTACTCTACTTGCTTTTCCTTGAGACACCTAAAACCTATCACAAAGGATTCCTTTAACTAAAAACTAATAAGAGCCAACTCTTTAATATTTTTGTTCTCTCTTCTTTCCTTTGGTGCCTTAGCATTGAGAATTAAGTTTTTGTTTTCTTTCTCTTGTCAGGACTTTTCATTTCTTCAACACAAGATCTGTTTCTCAAGAAACGGGAAGTGAGAGAATGAAAGTGCAGCAGTCTCTGCTCTAGGATGCTGGTGGTAACAACAAAACAAAACAAAACCAGCCATGTGTCTGTGCTGTGGGACAACGAGGAAGCACTGAGCTCCTAGATTCCCAGCCTCTGCGTGGTAGTGCTCATCCAGCCACACTAATTCCATCCACTTCTCTCTGAACTGGCATTGAGCAACATGAGGCACTTCAAGATGATTTGGTTTCATTTGTTGGTTTCTTTGTTTGTCTAGGCATTTTGTTTGGTTAGCGTTGATTTTCACCACAAGCAGGGAGGCTAGGCAAGTCGTACTGCAGGCTGGCTGCTTTTATCTTGGCTCCCACCCAGCATCAAGGAGCAGGAATTCCCAGGTCAGGAGAGAGTGAACTACATCTGCGTGCTGCAGAATCTGCAGTTTGCCTTCTCTGGCTTTTATTCTGCTCCAGGGAAATTGAGAAGAGAGGATCAGATGTGATCAAGGTACCATTGTTGTTCAATATTTTTAATTTGTTTTCTTTTAAAATAGTTATTATAATCTTAGGTACATGCAAATAACACAATCAGATCACAAAAGATCATGAAAAACAATCCATGAAACAAAGTTTTGCTTCCGCACATGTCCCTCATTCTCTAGATCACCCTCACCATATCCTAATGCTGTTAGTATATTTCTAGAGACATTCTATTCTGTATATACTTTGAATCAGACCTCTTACTATACTACTTTAAGTTATCTGGCCCTGGTCTTTTTTCTAGTTACTGCATCAGGTCACCATTTATAGCTGTAAAATTGACCCATTTTTTAAACAGCTACATAGTATGTATCCAATTGGATGAATGTTACATAATTTACTTAACCAGCCTTTTACCAATGGACATTTAAGTTGTTTCAAATGTATAAATATACTGCAATAAGCATTAAATTGTGCAAACTATTTGTGAATATGTAAAATTACATTTCTAGTATAAATTCCTAGAAGGAGATGTGAGGGATCAAGTGGCATATAAAATATGATAGTTAATAGCCAAGTTTTTGTACATAGACATTATTTCAATTTACACTTAACCAACTAATTCAATCAAGCACATGTGTGTATTTGTCAAGAATGACAGAGAAGTAATTCTTTCACTAGAAAGGCAGTTGGATTGATGTTTCTTCCAAACCTAATAGTTTGTGATTTTGTGAGGGTAATTGAAAATGCTCTCTGAGAGCACTGCTTTTCCTAAGCACTTGCAGGAAGCAAGGGTGGTATTATCTAATACTAGGATACCTGCCAATTTGATAAGTAAAAATAATTTAATTTCTATTTTTTAAATTTGATGAAGAATGTTTTAAATCAGATTTATTAAGGTATAATTTATGATCCACACTTTGGATTCTGTGATATACTGTTCTGTGAGTTTTCACATATGCATAAATTTCTGTAATTACCACTACAGTCAAGATATAAAACATTTCTATGACTCTAGAAAGCTTCTTTGTGCCACTTTGTAGTCACTCCCCCATCACCAATCCCTGAAAACCACTGATCTGATTTTGGTGCCTATAATTTTATCTATTCAATAATGTCAGCAATTGAACCATACAATATGTAACCTTTTATGCCTAATGTCTTTCATTTAGCATGATTCTTTTAAGATATCTGTTCTGTTGCATGTATCAGTTGATTTTTCCTTTTTATTGTATGATATACCACAATTTTATCCATTTTACAAACAGTTAATGGACATCTAGATTTTTTTTTTTTTAGTTTTGAGTGATTCAGAATAAATCTATAAATGTTTACATACAGATATTTGGATAGATATATCTGTTTTCCTTTGGCTGAATACCAAATAGGGTGATTGCTTGGTTTAATGATAATACCTGGTTAATTTAAAAGAAAATGCCAAAATGTTTTCCTAAGTGGCTCTATCATTTTTCATGCCCACTAGCAATTAAGAGTTCCAGTTGCTTCTAATTGTTCTCAGCACTTGGGATAGTCAATTTTACTTTTTTAAGCTTTTCTAATAGGTGTTTAATGGCATCTCAAGTGGTTTCAATTTGCATTATACTAATGACACAATGATAAATGATATTGTGTATCTTTTCATATGTTTACCATCTATAGCTCTGTGTACATGAAGAGTTTGTTAAAAAATTTTAATCCTTTTTAAAATTAGGTTATTTGTTTCTTACTAGAGTTGAGAGTTATTTTTTAAATATTTTCTGGTTAACAATTTTGTATCAGTTATGTGTTTTTCAAATATTTTATCTGTGTTATTTTCTGCCTTCAGAATATATAATTTAATATATACAAAATTAGTGTTACCTTGTTATTCATGCCTTTTATATTTTTATCTTTTTGTCTTCTTAAATTTTTGTGCATTGAGAGAAATGAATTAAAAGTCTTCTGATATTAGCAAGGTGTGTATTATGTATTCTCGAATATATTAATTCTTCTAATATGCAGTTTACATGTTTACTATCTACCATGTTCTTCTGGTCACAAACTAGTACTATTTTTCTATGTTTATAATAGAACGTATTAAAAATATTTTATAAATATCAGATTATTTTTTAAGAGATAGCATTTTCAATTACCCTCACAAAATCACAAACTATTAGGTTTGGAAGAAACATCAATCCAACTGCCTTTCTAGTGAAAGAATTACTTCTCTGTCATTCTTGACAAATACACACATGTGCTTGATTGAATGCCCCCTCCAGTACAAATGGCTCACCATTCTGAGACAGCCCATTTTTAAAGTTGGGGAGTTATAATGTTTATCACCTAGTTTCATCTATTGAGACAGATTCAGCTTCCAAGTAATTTTCAGCCTCTCATCCTAGTTCTTATTCCTATCACATACTTAAATAACTAGCTCAGATCTTCCCACTTTCTTTAATTCTTCACAAGTATTGACAGCTTGATCTTAACTGTTCCATAAACCAACGGCTATATAGCCTAATTTGTCAATGTTCTTTTTACATATGACATTCAACAAAATTCAATGTTGCAAATATATCAACCCCAGTAAAGAAGACGTGATAATCATTACCTCAGCTAATATATACTTTATGTGTGCTAGCACAATCTAAAACACTTCCTGGTCTTTTAGCAGCCAACTATTTTAAAGCAGCTCCAATATTTTCAAACATCAGAAAGAAAGAAATGAAGCCTATAGATAATTACAAAGCTATGTTAATTCAATTGTTCTTTACCTAACCATTTATGAGATAATGATTGCATTAAGTACAGTAGATTTCATAGACAGACTTTCTGGAAGATAAGTTCAGGTAGGACCAGATTGAGAGAAGAAACAGGCTCCAAACCTAGAGAAGCACGACCTAAGGGAGAATATAAGTAGGGGGAACTCAAGAACTTGGGTGAATTTAAGACTTTGTAACTTTTCCTCTTGCCCACATACAAAGCTTCAGAAAGGAATCCCAGCTGCCATTTACCAGAGACAATGTAATGATCACTGTTACTGAGAGTTAGTAAGATTGTCCCTGAGAAAGGCTATCAAGGTATAGCACCCAATGAAAGAAGAGGAAACTTAGGGAGAAAATCCACCAATTGTATGCTCCAATATGTGGACATATTGAATCTATGTAATGGGAGCCACCTGGCAAAGAAATATTCAGATGAAAATCACAACTGACAAGACAAAAGCAAGACGTTGGCAGCAAACTGATGCTTGAACACTGCAAAATTAGAATCATTTATTTGTAGGGTTGACTCAAACTAATATACCAGAACTTGGAGAAAAACTTTGATGGGGAGATAGAGATGTTGAGTAAAAGTATATGAACATGTCATTAAAAATGAAATGGGAGCACTTTGCTCTTGGATCTGTGATGTCTGAACTTTTCAAGCTGTTTCCAATTTCTTAATCATCTAGGATCACCCCAGGTTTTATGTGGATCCTAATATTTATATATTTTAAATTGATTACTTAAGGTTATATCTTACATTATTTTCATCTACCTATCTATATATTATCTATCTATCTATCTATCTATCTATCTATCTACCTATCTATCTATCTACCTATCTATCTATATTTTTTTACCTTGAATTCATCGATATTCTGTGAGGGAAGGAGGTGGTGATTGCAAGAAGGAAGAAGTTGTAGAAGCAGAAATATTTAGAATGTATTGATTCTTTTCAAATATTGGTTAATAATTCTGGAGGCACACAGTTTAAATATCCCAAGTAGCACATTATAGTTGTTTTAGTATGTTTGGATGGCTATAACAAAATACTACATACAAGGTAGCTTATAAACCACAGAAATGCAAATTTCACATTATGGCGGGTGGAGTTCTGAGATCAGGGTAATAGCATGTTTGGGTGAGGGCCCTCTTTTTTTTAATTAACATAGTGCTGTTGTGTGTTTTTTAAATATGTTTCCATTTATTTCAAAGAGAGGAAGGGAGAGAGAGATAGAAGCATTGATGAGAGAGAAATATTGATCGGCTGCCTCCTGCACACATCCTACTGGGGAACAAGCCCACAACCCAGGCATGTGCCCTGACTAGGAATTGACCTCCTGGTATATGAGACATTGCTCAACTAACTGAGCCACATCGGCCGGGCTGAGGGCCCTCTTTTGAGTTGCAGACTTTGTGTATGCTCACAGGTCAGAAGAGGGTAAGGGAGCTCTCTGGGGACTGTTATAAGGGCAGTGATATGATTAACAAATACTCTGCCTTTCCAACCTAATCACCTCCCAAAGCCTTCACCTCCTAATACCATCACATTGGGCATTAGGATTTTGTCATACGACCTTTGAGGGACCACAAACATTCATACCATAGCAGTAATGTGGATACGTGTACTTAGGTTGCTTCTAGATCACTATGGCCCAACCATGAAACAGTTGGTACAACTGTATGAATTTAGCCATCCATGTTCTCCATGCCTACACCTGTATGCCCCATCTACTATTCACTTTTGTTGGTATAACTAGGTCAAGATTGCTAACAACCTGTGCAGCCAAATGTTAGAGAATATTATAAAATTGGACATTATATTACTAATCCTATATAATAAAAGGTTAATATGCAAATCGACCGAATGGCGGAACAACCAGTCACTATGATGTGCACTGACCATCAGGAGCTGCATCCTGGTGGTCAGGGCACCAAAAGCCGGGCTCATGGCTGGCAAGCGCAGTGGTGGGAGCCTCTTCTGCCTCTGGGGAAGCGCTAAGAATGTCCGACTGACGGCTTAGGCCCGCTTCTCGTGGAGGGCTCCCAGACTGCAAGAGGGTACAGGCCGGGCTGAGGGATCCCCCCAAGTGCATGAATTTAATGCAACAGGCCTCTAGTGTCATTATAAATACAAATTTGATTAATTAGCTCTCTTCCAGAGTCTCATTTCTCGGCATCTACCTGCCTCTTTCATTCTGCCTGGCAGAAGCCCTGTGGGTTCTCTCTCTCTTGGTAAGGTAGTGTTCCAAGTCCAAGGCCCATGCTTATGAGGCCAAGTGGGAACAGAAAGACTACATGCATGAGAATGCTTTTTCCAATAGTTATCTTTCTTTTCTACCCCCAACTTCCATCAGATCATGTTTACCACAGATACATAATAGAGCTAGTTCACTTTCTCCACATCCTTAGACCAAGCCTCTATGATTTCTTGGTAGACAATGATGCTCTCCTCACTTGCTCTTTTCCTTTCACTCAATTCATTCTCTACCAGACTATAATTACACGAACACATTTAAATATTATGTGAATCCCCTGTTTAAAATAATTTAGTTGCTCTTCATATAAAATATAATTTATTACAAGTGTCAACAGGTTTCTGTGGGTTCTACTATTTTCATAATCTCATCCAACAGGCTCTCTCTTTCACTCACTGTAGAAACACTCCCCTAATTTTCATTTAGTTCCTTGAATGTGCAGAATGTTTTTTCTGTCCCAAAGTCTTTGAATTGTTGGTTCCTCTGCCTGAAATATTTTTTGCCTAGATGTAGACATGGCTGACTTCTTTTTATGTGAGCTTCACCTTAAATTTCAACTTTTCAGAAAGACCCATTGGCCATCGTAAGAGGTCTCCATTGCTGGAATACACTATTACCCAATTTTACAGTATTCTGCAGTTTCTGAAAATTTGTACTTCAATTTTAAAATGTTGAAAATATAAAGTCATTTGAATAGTATGCTTTTTTTTCTTTAAAACATGTATCTCAAATGGAAATCATGTTATAAAATTACTTGTTAATTGTAACCTGCCTCTCCTTGCCACAATTAAGCTCACTTCCCCCTCACTTCATCTACCCAATAAAAGAGTAACATGCTAATTGACCACACCTTTGCGATGCCCACCAGCCAATCAGGAGTGAGTATGCAAATTAACCCCACAAAGATGGCAGGTTAATTTGTATACACAGGCGCCACCACCCCAGCCACTCCGGGCCTCTGGGCAGTGTGGGAAGGCAGAAAGGTGGCGCCGGAGCAGAAAGGCGGCTCTAGCCAGAGCAAAGGCAATGCCAGCAGTCAGGGGAAGGAAGGCCCATTCTTGCACGAATCTTTGTGCATTGGACCTCTAGTATTTAATATAACCTTTAATTTATCACGAAGAAAAAGTGACTGTACCATAATCATTTTTTTCTCACACAGTTCCTTGCACATAGCAAGCACCCCAAAACTGATTTATGCCAGAAATGTAAACTTAGAAAATTAAAATATCTGACAATTCAAGACTAAGATAATCAAATAATATAACAAAAAAACACTCCCCAAATTCACTCTTATAAAATATACAGACAAGTATTTGTATAATCTATAATTACTTGATACATACATTTCTCTCTGCTATAAACATTTACAAACTTGTTTTCAACATTAACATAATGATGACATTTTATTTGTAAAATTCTCATGCTCATGGTATTTATGTCACCTCATAAATACAGTGCCATTGTTTGGGTTCATTCAATACATTTGTATCCAAAATAATAATAAAATATTACTTCTAATATAGCATTTAATTAAACTAACTCATGAGTATTTTTATTTTATAAAGCTTGAATATAACTATGAAATTGTAGCATCTGATAAAGAATATTCTTTTGGTGCTTGGGGAAAGCAGATAAAAGAGTAGAGATTGATTATGTAATGTTTTGAGTGTGGGAAAGGGCCTTGTCCTAACAAATTAGCAAATATGAAATAAGAACTGATTTCTGACTACCTGAGAGTGTAACTCTCTATTTCATGAAGTCCTTGAGTCAAATTGTCTTCTAAATATGAATAGTAACTCACAGAATATCTCTGACAATCAAAATACACAACAGAAGACTATTAAGAGATTTAAAAATGTCAGAATCATAAGGAGAGAAATTTCAATAGCTTTTTTTCCCCCTTTTCAACCTATTTAACTGACAGACCAGATTGACATATCTCTACCATTATGTTCCTTATAAATGTAAGTTCCAAAGATCATTTGTCTATTCCATGTGTACATGAAGAAGAAAAAAAAGAAACCTAGAGTGACTCTTTTGATATTATTTATCAATGTTTACACTCTCCTCATCTGTAAGTTTGAAAATTTACAGATTTTATGGGATGTTAAAAGTTATTTTCTGTATTAGTTCTAAATTTAATTCATTGTTCTCATATAGATTTACTTCATAGGGCAGATGAATAAAATCTAAGGATTGGGAGATGGCACACACCCATTGAGAAATGTTTGAGTGCCTAATATGTGCTAAGTACTGATATAGATCCTGGCCATACAGTAGTAAATATGGAACAAAAGATCCTTGCTTCAGGAGCTTAATTGTGGCAAGGAGATGCAGATTACAATTAATAAATACGTTTATAACTTGATGTCCATTTGAGATACATGTTTTAAAGAGAAAAGTACATGCTATGCAAATGACTTTAGATGGAGCATCTTTGAGGAGGTCGCATATGATCTGAGATCTGAATGATGAGAAGAAGCATGTCCTAAGAAAAACAAACTTCATAGGATAGCATAGGACTTGGCATTTCCAAGAAACAAAAAGAAAGCTATTGTGGCTAGAGCATAGTGGAGAGAAAATAGTTGCTAGACGAAATCAGAGAAGTATGTGAGAGCTTAATGTAGGACATTATGAGATGACCATGGTAGATTCTCATTTTACTCTTATGATAGTTGGAATCAGGGATAGATTGTTTTTTGTTATTGTTGTTTTTGTATTTTTACAAGGAACTGCACATATTCGTTGTGTACAATTTGGTGAACTTGGACATATACACATACCCATGATCACATAACCACAATTAAGCTAATAGACATAACTAACACCTCCCAGTTCCTTATGTACCTTGGTGTTGGGTTTGTTGCTGTTGTGTTTTGGGTTTTGGGGTTTTTTTTAGTGAAAGAGGGACAAAAATGAGTCTAGGTGCCAAAAGAAGTGTGAATTAAAAGAAATGGGGGGACAATCTTGGAAAAAGGAAAGTCACAAATGTCATTGCATTAGGAAAGGTGAGAGGTAACTGTGGCAGTGGCAATAGAGAAAAAAAGTAGATATATTTGTGGTATATTTTAGAGGCTGGACATTTAAAATTAAACATTATATTTCTATCCTGATTTAAAAGTCTTCATTTTATATATAGTTACAAAACAAAATATTGAATGGGCATCTATCTTTTATGTTCATTTATATAATGTTTTATATTTTAGTAATTTTAATATATTTAAAATTTATTTTTCCATTAAGCATGTCAAAACTTCTAGATAAGATGTTTCATTGCACTGTGGAGACATCTTTTGATAAAGGAATGTACATTCCGGTGAGAAAAACACCCCTTTTTCCTTACTCCGTATATTATGCTATTTTCTTAAATTGAAGTTCCTCATACTAAGAGATATTTAGCTAGTGTTAATTATACAGTGACACATAGTTTTAAGTCATTATAAAGCTTCACAAACACTTACTGAATTCTAATAAATATTTTAAGGTATGTCAAGTGAACAAAACCATGAGGGTAAGTGCTACAAATTAGGCACGGTGTAAAAGGAAAAATAAGTGGTGATGAACTCATTAAATAATTATAAATTAAGCTAATAAGTGCTTATCTAAACTTTAGCCTCTTCAGATACATAGCATATTAAGAAAGAATAACCTGCCATTTCATTCTGAGAAATTAATGCTAAATCTAGTATTCATAGTACTCCTGTCTAATACTTTTGAAGGTCTAAACAGAACCTAAATGCCCACAGTTTAAAATCATAATAATGGTTGAGAATAGATATTTGCTAGTTGCATTTTATTGCATTCAATAGAACATTTTCTATTTTAGTAGTGCTTTAGAAAACAGTATAATGTTAAAAATAAACCTGGGTCTCTAAGCAGGTAGAAATCTAGTCTATTGATTTCACTCATCACTGTATACCAGCACTAGTACAGCATGGTTCATCAACATTCCTGAATTGACTTTCCCAACAACCAATGTGAGCATGTCTCTTGTGCCTCACACAGCCTTCTCTCTGTGTTCCATAGAAAGACCCCAAGAAGCTTATCAAAATCCTACTCTTTTTGGCTTGAATTGACCTATCTGGCTTTAGCTCAGGAACCTCAAAGCACTTCACCCATAGATTTTAATACAGGCATGTCCCCCAGATACTGCTTCTCTCCCCCATCTGTACTGTGCCTCAATTCCCCATGTGACTCCTTGAGGCAAGTGGTGTACCTACAAAGGATGTGTAACAAACTTTTCTATTTCAATTTGCCTTGTAGTCTTTTGTAGAAATATTAAAAATGACTTATAAAATTAGTAAATTTTCTAGCAAGTTTGTATTCTATCAGATACTTTAGAAACATATATTTTATTTATTTATTTTTAACTTTCAGGGAGTTCTCCCATAGGAAAAAATAATCCTAAAATATCTGACTGGAGAATTTTTAATGGATTACCAACTCTCTATTTTAAAATGTTACAGTATCTAAACTATATTTTAACTATAAATATGGATCCAGAATTACATCCAGGTCATTTAAAGGAGCATAAGCATAGACATAATATTTAAAAAGTAAAAGAGAATTTCAGGACATCAGAAGTAATGAACATGGCATAGACTACAATTATTCTCAAAATATATTTGACATTGAAGAAACTTACACTCTAGTCAAACTAGAAAATCAGTTGCAAGCAGCAGGATCCAATCTTGGGTCACTCTTCTGCAGAAAAAAAACCTCCTAAGCATCTCATGTGAAAAGTCTTTTTAAAAATAATAAATAAATAAATAACCAACCAACCAACCACTGTTTTTTTTTTGTGTGTGTGTGTGTGTTTTAATATTAGGATCACAATAAAAACAATAAACTCCACATTTTTTTATTTAGCCATACTCTGGAAAATATAATGGAATGAAGCCAGAATAGGAATACAATTATTAATAATGCTGCTATTAGGAATAAACCTTTTGTCATTTTATGGTTAAAAATTAACCTTTTGGGGCATCTTAGTTATAAAGAGCAAGCAGCACCTAGCTCAAATACACGTTCAAAATTTTTTGTGTGAATGAATAAATAGACAAGTTCCTCTTGGAAAAGGAGATAATACTACTCTGTATTACTCCTGTACTGACATCTTTGAGTTTCTTTTAAAGAAATGATAATACAGATCGGCTATTATTCAGACTTTCAAGATCTAATTCAATACTTGTCAAAAGAGCTGAAAGGTGGGACTGCAATATTGCTTCAGAAGTAAAAGGAAGCGAACACTCTTAGTCACTTCGGGCTGTTAACAAAAGGATAATAGACTAGGAGGCTTAAAATATGAACATTTCTTCATCAAAATTCTGAAGACTGGGAAGTCCAACATCAAGACACTAGCAGATTCTGGCTTGCAGATTATCACCTTCAAGATGTATCCTCACATGGCCTAGAATGCAACCTCTACTCTTCCTGATTTTATTAGGGCACTAATTCCATCTTAGTGATTCTACCCGAGTGAACTAATTTAACCTAACTACTATAGGCTCCACATCCAAACACATCAGAGGATTAAGGTTTCAACATGGGTTTTGGGGACGGAGGGCAACAATATACAGCCATAACACTGACTACTTGTAAGGTGGTTAAAATCTTTACTTCCTTAGGGCCAAGCACTCAATAATTTAGCAAAAATATATTCAATTTATCCCTTTTTGACTGAAAGAGTCAATAAATTTCCCAATTTTAATAACCTCTACTAGTAAATCCTAGGGATTTAGACATGGGAAAGAACTTTAAATATTTAGGAATAGCGACATCAAAATTGCATTTAGTTAGTCCTTTATTGGGTGAGTGTTTAACATTGCCCCTACATTAAATTTATCACCACTGGATATATGACTGGCTACCTATCACTCCAGTGCAAATATATTTCATTAGATAATTTAGTCTTCATTGAGAATAATTTGTGCAAAAAGTAATGACTTGGAAAGCTCATCTATGTTAAAAAGGTCTTACAAAAGAGGAGTTGTTAACTAGACTTGAAAGAGCTAATGGATCATTCACTAGAAAACCTCACCTGAACAGGAAGTACAACACTGTTTGGATATTACCTTTTTAATTTAAATGCAGGAATTAATTCTAAAGTGAATCTCACCCATTTCCATTAAACTGTAAAGAAGTGTGGTGTAATGCAGTTTACTGATACTTAAGACAACCAAAAAACAATTTTCACACCTCATTGCTACACATAAATGAGAGGCAAAATGAAATCTGAGACATATAATAGGAGTCCTTTAGGCTCTTTGATCACTCATTATGTGGATTTATTCCCTACAATATCACATTAGCTTCCCTGCTTTAGACATCAGAACTAAAAATGATTCTGATTAGATGTAAATATTGCAGGTACCAGAACTCCAGTAAACTCCTTCAGCTCAATACCAAATATATTTCCCCACACTTGCACTTCTTGTCAATATTAATGGAATCAATGTATACATAATTGCAGGATGATTTGAGTATTTTGGTTAATCAATATATTGATTACAATTTCTTTAAAGTAACAGCTCAACTTTCTCTAAATCAGTATCTTGAATGTTTAAAAATAAATAAATAAAATATTCTGTCAGGGCATGTTTTCCTATATGTTTGTGTATAGATATGTATTAACATGTATAGATAGATAGATAGATAGATAGATGATAGCAGATAATAAAAAGTTCTGCTTTGTGCTAATAAAGTGAAAATTTCTGCATAATTATCTTGAAAACACCCTGACATTACCATAAAGTGTATGAACCACCACAAATGCCATAGGAAATTATTATATCCAGAGTATTAGAGTCATTGAGAGTGTGTGCTTTGCCCTCATATAAACCAGGCAGGAGATCCTGCTTCCCCACGATGTGTGATTTTCAGCTCTTTATTAGTGTCGCTAAGCCTCACTTTCCTCATGTAAAAATGGAAGTATCACTAGTAACTATCTTACAGACTTGTGGTATTAGATGAGGTAATGCAAACAAAGCACTTCCATGAGTGCCTGCCATGGGACAGTAAGGGGACACTTCTTTTCATTATTTGGATTTAAATATATGGCCATACTAATAAAACAACTGACCCAAATTGTAGTAGTTGAAAACTGTTTTCTTTACAAAATGACTAAATAAAGGAAAGCATGAATAAACTGAAATATTCAATATTGCTATTCAAGGCAGAACTAAATAAACATGTCTTTTCCTGATACATCAACTCGTATTGTTGTATATAGTACATTGTACTACTTACATGCCTAATTGAAATTGGGATAATAAGGTTAATAATAATATTACAGATTAATTGCCTAATTACCTACATTCAGTTACAACTGTTATAGTTCATTAATTTTTACACTGACTTTACAATTGTTCATTGAAATGTAAAAATACTTTTTCTCAACTTCCTTGAAATATTCTTATCTCATAAGCTAGTTAAGTATTAATTGTGAAAAGGTAAAAAACTGGACAAATCTATTAATATAAATTCTGTACCCTCCCATGTCAGCTCAGGGATTCCTGAATTTCTGATAGGTGGTTCCTCACTCCTTATACACAGCCCCACTTCAAACCTTGCTCCCTGTGAGTTCCTCCAAATTTACTACTGCAGTTTTTGTCTTAAATTTAAAGGAGATCAGCAAATTCTGAAAATCCTTGGATCCTTGGCACAAACAGAAAAGGGTTTTGTGTATTGCCTCATTAACAGAATAATTGAAAGAACATTCACAAATAAATAAATGAAAAATAAACTCAGAAATTTCCTTTATTCGTAGACTAAAATGTTTTAATGATCTCATTTGGGATTGTGGTAGTTAACCTCAAGATGGCTCCCAATGACCCACTCTTCTTTTGTGCATACCTTCTCCCATGTTGTATTATGGTGGGTCTGTGCGTGTCACCAGTATAAAATGGCAGAAATGATGGTCTGTCACTTCTGAATTAGGTTATATGAGACATTGCAGCTTCCCTTTTACCCCCTCCCCCGACCCCTGCCTTTCCTCTCTCCATGTTTCCTCAGGTACCAGGTTACACCGTGGGCACTAATATGGAGGATTAAGGTTTCAAAGTATGAGTTTTGGGGCGGGGTGCAACAATATGGTGAATGTGGTGAGGAACCAGCTGCTCTGCCAATAACCATGTGAATGAGCTGAAGAGTGGATCCTCCCACTCCAGTTAGATCTTCAGATGACTGCAGCCCTGGCCAACATCTTCACTGTAACTCTGTAGAGATCCTGAGCTAGAATCACCCAGCTAAGCTATTCTCAAATTTCTGACACACAGAAAGTATGAGATAAAGGATGTGTATTAAGATGTGTGTTAAGTTTTGGGGCAATTTGTTATACAATCCTACCTAATAAAAGAGTAATATGCAAATTGACCGTCACTCCAACACAAAGATGGCTGCCACAAGATGGCCAGCAGGGAAGGAGTTGGGAGGGACCGGGCTGGCAAGGGAGGGCAGTTAGGGGTGACCAGGCCTACAGGGGAGGGCAGTTAGGGGTGACCTGACCTGCAGGGGAGGGCAGTTAGGGGCAAACAGGCTGGCAGGGGAGTAGTTAGACATCAATCAGGCTGGCAGGGGAGTGGTTAGGGGATGATCAGGCTGGCAGGCAGAGCGGTTAGGGGCAATCAGGAAGGCAGGCAGGCAAGCAGTTGGGAGCCAGCAGTACTGGATTAAGCAGTTGGGAGCCAGCAGTCCTGGATTGTGAGAGGGATGTCCGACTGCCCGTTTAGACCTGATCCAGGTAGGATCAGGTCTAAACGGGCAGTCGGACATCCCTCGAGGGGTCCCAGATTGGAGAGGGTGCAGCCTGGGCTGAGGGACATTCCACCCCCCATGCATGAATTTCGTGCACCAGGCCTCTAATATAAAAATAAAATGAATTGAAGACAATGGATACAAATGAGGACACAACCTTTGTTTGTGTTTCCTTTTCTTTTCAGACCAAAACTTTTATAACCCATATATTTACTTTCTCCCATTGGCTTTTTATTTGCTTATTCAGAGCTCAAGCTTTCATAAAGGATTTTTAGCTATTCAAAAATCTACACATTAAGGCCTGTTTTATCTATTTAGTTTTGTTTCTAATATTTGGACTTACATCTGTCTCTTAATAAATATTAGTCACTGCTTTCCCCTTTTTTACAAAAAAATTGACATATGTGAAGTATGTCTATCTACATACTTTCAAGGGGATTCGCCACTTGTGAAGCAGGAATTATTACCTGCATGCAGATTGTGCTCTCAGCTTCTATCTATGCACATGCAGATTGTGCTCTCAGCTTCTTTCTCTAACAGGGGCTTTTTAAACACTGTAGTTTATATGCAAAAAGCTAACAAACAAAATCTCACAAGATTATGAACACAAATAAGAATCAGAAAGAAACAATCTTTGTTTTTATTCTTTCTGCCATCAGGAATTATTTAGAAATTGTAGGGGTACATAAGCATGTCTTTTTCTTTCTCCTGAATTTTTTACATTGCATTTGTATTGTTATACTTTCCTAAATGACCGACTTCTGCAATATGCTTTCATTTTACTTTTAAAGGTATTTAGTGAAACAGTAGAAGCAAAAGGCAAAAAGTTACCTCTAAGTTAAAGGTCAGATGTGACAATGTCCAAACAACAGAAAATCAAGCTATGAGACAAGTGACCTTTTTTCAAATGATGACATAATGTGTTTTCTTCTGTACCTAAAACTACAATGCACAAGGGTAGCCGATTAAATGTTATTCTCAAACTATACTTTGTTACATAACAAAACAAAACAAAAAAATGCTACACTTCAAGTTGGTATGGAATAAAATCTCTCAAATGGATTGTTTGTGTTTTGTAGTCTTTCATAAATTAAGGAAGCTATTTGTTCCCCTGAAGCTATCCCAGCTCAGTCACCAGACCAACGAGGGAAGAAACCATTTTGCAAGTTGAATTATCTAATTAACATTCAGATTACTTCAATTCCACCCAACTTTTGTCAAACACACATGAGAAACTCCCAGAAAAAAACACAGATCAGCTTAACCCAGTCAAACCACAAAATCATGTGAGATGGTATATTTTTGCTTTATACCATTACATTTACAATGATTTGTTAGAACCCATTACATTTTAGAATGTAGAAAAATCTAAGACCAGATTACTTGTGTTGTGGATATATGGCAATCTTGAAACATAATATTGACAAATTTAATGATATAAGAAAGATTCTTAATGTGGAAACATTGTTATGTAGTGAATAAAATGTAAGTTTTATCATTAGTTGACTCAAGTCCAAATCACTGATCTGCCACTCACCAGCTATGTAAATTTGAGTGAGAAATAGAATATATTAACATCTAGTTGTCCATCCATGCACTCTCCCAATTATATCCCTGAGTGCATCCAAAGTTAAAGACTATCCCAAATTGTAAAAATTTAAATTTCCTTTGTCTCTTTCTAAATTTTATTTACACAGAGATCATACAATATGTATTAGTGTTCAGGGCTTCCCTAACTCAGTATTATGAGACTTAGCTATTTTGTCCTACAGAGTTGTAGTTGTCATTGTTCAATGTTTTATTGAATTCAATTATGTCTATACAAAATTTATTTATCCATTCTCCATTGCGTTCAGTTTGAACTATTATGAATAATGCTGTGATGTTCCTTCTTGAATATGTCAGGTTGTGCGCATACACATGCACTTCTATTGGAATAAAATCGCTGATGCAGAGGATATGTTGATATTTAGCCTTAAATATCAGAAGTAGGTTTTTTAAAGTGGTTTACAAATTTAAAACTCCTCAGTGGTATTTGAGAGATTATGTCATTCCAGAAATTTGCCAACTTCAAAATTCCCATCCTAAATTTTAAGTAGCAGATATTGTATTTGCTGATTCTAATTCCCAATAAGAATACTCTGAGGGTTGTTAGATGGTATGTGGTATACCCACCCTTGTTACATTATGTTTCCTACCCCATTTTGAACATTAGTAGCAGTGAAGTGAAAACCTTTCTCAGAGGAAATATATTTATGTAGATCAAAATGATCAATTGCTTGTTTCTAAAGTTTCCTTGTATTCTCTGTAGTTGCTTCTTTCTCAGAATAAGCAAAGCCTCAAATAATATATTATTTACAGTCAATACCCATTTGTAGCCCTAAATAAACATGTATCAGTTCTACCTATTTTGTAGATTTAACCCTTTCATTTTCACCAGAATTTTACCATAAGTAGGTTGTATTGTGGCCAATTCCCAATTGTGATTCAACTCCTGACTTGGGAAATTCCGTCTAAGCAAACTACATCTTGGCATCAATGAACAGAGCAACAGGTAATAGGTAGGTGGAAAGGTAGAAAGATCCACAGAAATCTGTCATTGGCCTTGGAATGAGACAAGTAAGCTGTTCATGTATGTGGCTTTATCTCCTGAATTCATTCTTTTCACATATGGTAGAATGTAATATTTCCATTTTAGGAGTGACTTTTGCAGAACTGCTCTTTCTCTACCCTTCTCTGACATTACCTAAGACATGATATGTATTTCTAGTCCCAGGTCTATCTGCTGTCATTCATTGTTAGGGTCACTTTTCACCCAGGCCCCCAGTAACAAGCCGGCAATTATCTTTCAGGTCTAAAAAGTGCCTCTGCATCTTTTGAGATGCTCTGCAGCTTCTGAGTCCAAATTTCCAGTGATTTCTATCAAGCGCAATGTTCAATTTCTGCCAAAGGCTCCAGTCAGCACATCCTACTCGCAGACACTATTATACCAGCTGGCAATCAGGTCAGAAGCCTCAAGGGCATCTTTAAGTGCTTGTTTTTGCTCAGGGCTCCATTCAAATTCTGTTTCTTCCTGGTGTCTTTGTGAATTGGGACTAATAAAAATCTTAAGTGAAGAATGTAATATCACAGAAAACCAAAAGATTCAACTGTCTTTGGGCGTCCTGGTTAGTGGCAGGGTCAGTAAAAATAGTCACTTATTTCCCACAGTTTGAGGTATTTCTCTAGTTTCTCCAGGCAATATAATTCCTCAAAATTTAACACACTGGGACTACCATATAGTTCAGCTGTGCTTATCCGCCAGACACTACTTGTCAGTATGGAAGACTTAAATTCTTCTGCATTCCTTCCTCCAAGGAAGCAATTATCATGATATCATCAATGCAGGGAATCAATTATTCCTAAGTTATCACATTCATATGCCATTACATTACATTATGTTGTATGTCAATGTATTTAAATATCCCTATGGAAAAACTATAAGTATATACTGAAAATTACTTTACACAAAAATGAAAATAATCTCATACTAGGTTCTAAATAGTTATGAAAAAGAAGGCGTTAGCCAAGTCTTTTAGGGCATACCAGTCATCTTTGACACTTCTTGTACATTCTTTACTAGATTGTTTATGGTGTAAGTAATGAGGAGACTCGCCTTGTTATATCCTCAGATGGCTATTGTCATATTCCATTGAGTGAGTGGGATTTAATGCTCTCACTTCAGTCATTTCCTTAATGAGAACAATAGTCTCACATTTTCAGAACTCTATATTGTTTATTTTTCCTACAAAAAGTGTTTGAGCAATACAAAGGTTCCCATTCAGCATGTCCAATTAAAACTAGGTAGCATCCCTTTCACACATAATCCCAATTCCAATTTCACATTCAAATAAGAGCAACAGAACCCTGGAATATATGGAATATATTCTCTAGTCATATTTTATAATCTGTAACTCGGTTATATGTACCTTTCACCCCCTATCTGCATTCTAGCATTCACATGTGGACCTATAAAAATAATCTCTCCTTTTCCTGTGGGATCACTGCCAACTAATAATCCCAAGTAATGTTCCATACTACCCCGAGACCATCTCACTCATGCAACTGTGAAAGGCTTTGTATCCCTGCTGGAGGTTGGGTGAACAGATCATAACCCTTCTATCAATCATTTTTACATTCTATTTCTTCACCTAACAGAGTAAACTCAGCATCATGTTCTAGTATTTTCTATGCTAAATCACAACTCTTAAAATAGAATTTAAATTTATATAAGCTTGGCTGTATAAAGTGAATTTAATAGTCAAATTACCATTTAAAAAAGGATAAAGTGCTAAGAAATTAAAGGAAGTGAAAGACTTGTATACTGAAAATTACAAAATATTTATGAAAAATTAAACAAGATACAGTATGGAAAGACATACTGTGTTTATGGACTGGGGGAGTTAATATTGTTAAATGTTCATACTATTCAAAGCAATCTCCAGATTTAATACAATCTCTATCAAAATCCCAGTGGCATTTTTTACAGAAATAGAAAAATAAGTCTACAATTTTTATGAAACCACATAAAGCCATGAATAGCTACATCAATCTTGAGAAAGAAAAGCACAGCCAGAGACATCATACTTCCTAATTTCCAAATATACATACAAAATGTATGGTACAACCATAAAAACTAGACACATACAGCAGTGGAACAGAATAGGAAGCCCAGAAACAAACCCCACATATGTGCAGTCAACTGATCTTCAACAGGGTGCCAAGAATGCACAATGAGGGATGGAGAGTCTCTTTAACAAACGGTGCTAGGAAAACTGGTTATCTACACGCAGGAGAACAAAACTTGACACCTATTTTACACCATTCACAAAAACCAACTATGTATCAATTAGAACTTTAACATATGACTTGACATTGTAAAATTTCTAGGGGGAAAAAAATAGGGAAAAGCTTCATGACATTGGTCTTAACAGTGATTTTATGAATATCACATCAAAAGCCCAGACAACAAAAACAGTTAAACAAGTGGGACTACATCACATTTAACAGTCTCTGAATAGCAAAAAGAAACAATTAACAAAATGAAAATGCAACCTACAGAATGGGAGAAAGTAACTATAAACCATATCTTACATAAAGAATTAATTTACAAAATACCGTATTTTCCAGCGTATAAGACAACTGGGCATATAAGATTTTCCTGGGTTAAAAAGTTGTCTTATACACTGGAAAATGCGGTATATTGGACTATATTGATGGGATTAGATATAATGGATTAGATATATTGGACTACCGTGTTTTCCGGCGTATAAGACGACTTTTTAACCCAGGAAAATCTTATATGCCCAGTCGTCTTATACGCTGGAAAATATGGTATATAAAACAATCTAATTAAAAATGGGCAGAGAAACTAAATAGGTATTTTTCAAAAAGGACATCCAAAAGGCCAACATATACATGAAAAGATGCTCAACACTAGTCATCAGGGAAATGCAAATCAAAACCACAATGAGCTATCACTTCATACCTATTAGAATGGCTATCATCAAGAAGACAGGATAAGCATTAGGGAGAATGTGGAGAAAAGGAAACACTTGTACACTGCTGGTGGGAATGTAACTTGGTTCAGCTAGTATGGAAAATACTATGGAGGTTTTTTGGAAAATTAAAAATAGATCTCTCATGTGATCCAACAATTCCTTCTCTGGGTATACACCCAAAGGAAATTAAAACAGGATATCAACATGCACTCCCATTTTTATTGCAGTATCTATACACTGAGTGGCCAGATTATTATGATCTTTGAACACATAATAATCTGGCCACTCAGTGTGTGTGTGTGTGTGTATTAGAGGCCTGGTGCATGAATTCGTGCATGGGTGGGGTCTGGCCAGCCTGGCTAGGGGGAGGGTACATGGGCAGTTGGCTGGCCTGCCTGCTGGTCGAACTCCTGGTCAAGGGGACAATTTGCATATTAGCATTTTATTATATAGGATATACACTCAGTGGCCAGATTATTATGATCTCTGAACGCATAATAATCTGGTCACTCAGTGTATATATAACAGCCTAAGCGACCATTCAACCAGTAGCTATGACATGCACTGACCACCAGGGGTCAGATGCTCCAACCAGTAGGTTAGCTTGCTGCTGGGGTCCGGCCGAGTGGGACTGGGTGAGATGGGCTGAACACACCCTAGAGCCCTCCCACAGTCCCTCCCTGGCCCCAATAGTGCACTGGTGGGGTCCTGGATTGCACCAGGCCTCTAGTTATTTATAATAGCCAAGATATGGAAACAACCTAAGTGCCTACCAAGGGATAAATAAATAAAGATATGATATGTATATATACAATGGAATATTATTCAGCAATGAGAAAGAAGAGCATTCTGCTTTTTGCTTTATGACATTCAACATGGATGAACCTTGAGCACATTATGCTAAGTGATATAAACCAGAGAAAGACAAGTAATGTCTGATATCACTTATATGGGATATCTAAAATAGCAAAACAAGTAAAAGACTAAAATGATAGTCACTAGGGGAAAAGGGTTAAGGTATAGGATAGATGGTGTCTAAGGGTACAAACTTACAACCAAGAGTAAATATGTCTTAGGGATCTAATGAATAGTATAATGAATATAGACAACAGATTGCATTATAATTATCAAACTTGCTAAGAGACTAGAACTTAAATTATTGGAGCCACTAAAAAGAAGTGATAATTATATAACATGATAGATACTAATGATAGAGATGCTAATCTACAATGGCAATTATATTACACTTCCTAAATGTATCAAATTAACATGCTGTATATCCCAAATATGTTATTCTCCAAGTCTGCCACATCTCATACCCAAAGATGTTACTTTTAGCTCCCCCTTTCCTTTATCCTCCACATCCAGTAAATTACTGAGTCATTCAACATCAAAATCTATCTTTAATCCATCCACACCTGTTCATCTTCACTAATATAATTTCTATTGTTCCTTTACTTTAGTCAATCAGTGATTCCCATTGGCCTTAAAATGTAGTCCAAGCTTCTTAGCAAGTTATTCAAAGCCCTTAATTCTTCAGACATAGCCTTAAGATTTTCTCATTCAGCTATACTCAAGTAACTTTATTTCCTCCAATACACTTTTTACATCTGTAAAATTTTACGTAATTTTTATTGATTAATTTTGGAAGAGAGGGAGAGGGAGAGGGAAAGGGAGAGGGAGAGGGAGAGGGAGAGGGAGAGAGAGAGATTTGTTCTACTTATTTATGCATTCATTGGTTGCTTCTTGTATGTGCCCTGACAAGGGATCAAACCCACAACCTTGGTGTATCAGGACAATGCTCTAACCCCGTGGTCGGCAAACTGTGGCTCGCGAGCCACATGCGGCTCTTTGGCCACTTGAGTGTGGCTCTTCCACAAAATACCATGGCCTGGGCGAGTCTATTTTGAAGAAGTGGCGTTAGAAGTTTGTTTAAAAAATTTGGCTCTCAAAAGAAATTTCAATCGTTGTACTGTTGATATTTGGCTCTGTTGACTAATGAATTTGCCGACCACTGCTCTAACCTACTGAGCTACTCAGCCAGTGCCTCACACGTTTTTTTTTCTATTGTCTAAAGTTTTACATATGTCTCCTTTTTCCCCAGTTGACACCCCACCCCAGCCATTCCCACCCTGAGCAAGCCCCCACCACCCCAGTGTCTGTGTCCATTGGTTAGCTAATATGCATGCATACAAGTCCTTGGGGGGGGGGGGGGAAGGGTCGGCTTTAGCTCAAGCTGTTACTTAGTCCTCACATATTATTTTTGATGTTTCTAAAGTGTTCTTCCCTTCCACTTATCCTATTTCTCTAATAAATCATCTTTTAGGCCTTAACTAATGAATCACTTTCTCTGGAATAGAATCTATGATCCTTTATCTCCCAGACTTTCTAATTTGTAGTAGATACTCCTCCTCTGTACTCCTAGAGAATTATGGACATTATGAGTTTTGTTTATTATTATACCCCAAATCTTAACCAATTTCCTGCTACTCAGTAGGCAAATCAATAAGGATTATGGGATGAATGATTGGATAAATAAATGAAATCCACTGCAAGAAAAACAATCCATTAACAGTCTTATTGACACTGCACGTTCTTCCTTAGATTTACTCTTAGATATTTCAAATTGATGTTTGGTCTAATTTTAAAGACTCGGCCTCATCTGGAATCTTATTTTTCTATTTGGTGTGGAAGTAATACAATTTAATTTTAATATGTATTTTGGGTCAATGTTCTTTTTGCATGTACATTTGTTTGTATGAATCCTTTGCTATTTATATTTAGCTTTTCAGTACATATAAAATAAGCACAAAATTTGTCTTTCCCAAGCATAATCTAAAAATTTCTAATAAGACAAAAGACTCATATTTCTAAAATTGATTTTAGCTTATTCTAATCTGCATGGATTTGGTGTCTTTCTTCACCATTACTCTTCTTTTTTCTTTTTTTTTAAATTGATTTTAGAGAAAGGAAGGGAGAGAGGGAGGGAGGGAAAGAGAGAGAGAGGAGAAATATCAATCGGTTGCCTCCCACCCCAACCAGAAATCAAACCCGAAACCTGGGTATGTGCCTCGATCAGAAATAACACCTGCCACCTTTTGGTGAAAGGACAATGCCACAACCAACTGAGCCACACTGACCAGGGCAACATTACTCTTTCTTGAAAGCATGGTCTTCCTTGACTTTTGATACCAAAGATTCTCATTCTTTGGATTTTTTTTTCCTTCTCAGTTCCCTTTGTACAAATTTGTCCTACCTCTAGATCCTTCATGTTCTATGCTAATTTTTTATACAATTCTGAATCATCTCATGGGTAAATGTTGCTTTAAATAGTCATATTTCTGATTATTATCTCCAAGACTGTATCCTTATACAGTAGGTCCTCGGGTTACATCAGAGATCCGTTCCTGCAGCGCCACTTCACACGATTTTCGCCGCAAGTCGGAACCCACCTACATAAGCACCTACGTCACTCACATGGAGCACATACACAGCAGCAATGAAGTGAAACAGTAAAAAAATTTAAAAGAAAGATAAGAACTCCTGACCTTTACTTGTGGTAAATAAATAGTAAAAAATATAAAGCACATATGTACATACGTTGAAATGACGGAACATTTTTTTTTTTTTATAAATAAATGGGAGATGGCGATGTAACCACGAAACGACGTAAGTCAAGTCTGACGTAACCCGAGGACTGCCTGTATTTTGTTCAGGAATCTTTCATAATCCCTAGACATTATTTGAATCTTCAGGACTCCAATGAAAATACACTTAAAACTGAGATAATCATATTTTTCACTTTCATCTTCCAAACCATAAACAGAATAGATAAAAAAATTCATTCTCCTTAATTTCATATTTTTATGAATGCCACTCAAACAATAAACCTTGTAACTGAGGCCCCTCTCTATATCACTATTTTGAATATAGATAATTATTACCAAATCTTTTCTACCTATATAACAGTGGTCGGCAAACTCATTAGTCAACAGAGCCAAATATCAACAGTACAGCCATTGAAATTTCTTCTGAGAGCCAAATCTTTTAAACTTAAACTTCTTCTAACGCCACTTCTTCAAAATAGACTCACCCAGGCCGTGGTATTTTGTGGAAGAGCCACACTCGAGGGGCCAAAGAGCTGCATGTGGCTCGCGAGCCGCAGTTTGCCGACCTCGGCTCTAGAAGATTTTGCATTCTCCTATCTTTGCCCAAGTTCAGTTCACAGCATCATTTGGTAATTGTACTATTGTAAGGACTTCCTCACTTATTTTATGCCAATCCTCCTTGTTTATTCTTCATAGTACCGCAAGATAAATCTAATCTAAAAAAAAAATAAAATAAAATGATTTATTGGACCTGGTAATTTCTCTTGCTTTCAAATGCAGTGTCTGTAAGGTGTCCAAATATTCAATAGCAAAGCAAAAATTTAATCAACACCATCTGTCTAACTTCTGTTTTCAGTGAATAAAACCTTGACTGCTTTCTGTAGTATCATGTAGGTGTGACTTATTTGATCATCCTTTCAACGCATTGGAAGAATGCATATTATAAGCCAAGAATTATGCCAGACACAGAAGATACAAGATTAATAGAATGTTATCTCTACCTTGGTCTCACAAGCAAGAGACCCAGTAATATAAATAGAAAACCACAATATAAAATAATTGCAATTCTGGATATGAACATAGTTTTATGGCAACATAAGATAATGAAAAATCAACAAAAGCTTCTGCATTTATAGGTAGGATAAAGCCTCAAAGGTTTGAACTAATTATTGATGACTATGAATATGATTTGAAGAAATAGGAAGGTTTTAGGAGCAGAGGAAATCAATATTTATCAGCGTACGAGTCAAAAAATTGAACATAAAGAAACAATGAAATTTCAATATTTTAGGGATGTGATGCATATAATGAGAGTATGTTGAATTAAAAATCTCAGAAGGAAGCAAAAGAATTGGGAGGGTATCTCTACTTCACTGAGAATTTCTTTTATATATTTTATATGCAGATCATAGTATAATTTTTACTAGAGGCCCTGTGCATGAAATTTGTGCATGGGTGCGGTCCCCAGTCCTGGCCAGTGATCTCTGCGTGGGGACTCAGGTGCTGTGACTCAGACAGGGACACACAGGGGCCCAGGAGCTCAGGTGCTGCCCAGGGCCCAGAGGTCAGCTGGGACCTGCCCTTCCACACCAGACACTCGCGCTAAATTTAGAAAGGATGAAACGTAGTGTAGTAGGTCAAATTATCAAACTATTCCAAGAAGTTTTCCTTTGCCATTTGGTTCTATTTTTTTGTGTAATATCATAACTCAGTCCCTTTCTTGGCATGCATTCTTTCTGCTGTGAAAGTGTTTAGGTTTTGTGGATCCTATTTGTCTAATAACTAAAGTCCACTCTCTTTGTGCATAAAATATTCCTTGTTCTCCATTTAGCTCTTCAGTATGCTCCAGCTGAGATAACTGAATTATTTTTCATTTGCTTGAAATGATATTTATTTCATTTTATTTAGTCCAACTGAATCTTTTAGTGCTTAATATTTTCTGTCACATCTTTTTACTATATGTCTAAGTCTGGGGGGAAAGGCAACTGAATTTCACACCCATGGAAGTGAGGAAAGGGTGTTGTTGTTTTTCAGTGTAGTCAAAAAATACAATACAGAACCTCTGAAAGTTAAAAGGACATAAAGTTCTCGTCCTTTGTGACAGAGCTTATTTTTATTGCCCAAAAAATCAAGATTATTAGTTATTATAATTGTTTTTTAATCAATGAAGAATCAACCTGGTAGTTTGGGGAAAGGCATATTTACTTAAGAAATATCCAACTATACAGGTTAGGTTTTCTGTGTTGGATAATTACATTACTTTTATCTTTGCTTTCTTAAATTCCCAAGCTTTGTGATCCTCAGTTAGAGGCAGATTTTTTTTGGGGGGAGGAGCGGTGTCATAGAAAATAAATGGACTTAGAGCCTTCTAATTGAATTAAATGTACTTCTTTTTAAAGAAACAAAATTGTGGAAGAAAAAGGCAAGAAAAGAAAAAGAAAATATTCTCTCTGTTTTACTTTAACATTAGTAAGATAAAATATAAACATTAAAACCTCAAGCATTTGCTATGCACCTTGAGTGAAAGTGAGATTAACAGCGGTTTTTTTCACGGGTAGGAAAACTGAACCCCAGAGAGATTAACAGTTACAGGTTATTTTGACAAACTATCCTGAACACAGGTTTCATTACAAGTAATCCAACACCCTTGTTGCCCTGCTATTTCTGGTGACTGCGAGGGAAATTAATCTTTCTAGACCTAACTGGGTTGCTAAATGGTTAGAACGTCAGCCCACAGACCACAGGTTCGATTCCGGTTCCTCGGTTGCCAGCTCAATCTCTAGCCCCGATCAGGGCATGTGCAGGGGCAAGCAATCAATGTGTCTCTCTCACATTGATGTTTCTCTCTCACACATTGATGTTTCTTTCTCTTTGTCTCTCTTTCCCTGCCTTTCTCTAAAAATCAATGGAAAAAATATCCTCCGGTGAGGATATTAACAACACAAACAAAAATAATAATAATATTCCTTCTAGAGTAAACATAATTATTAAAGAATAAACTACTTTAAGTAATTACAAATAATAGTTGGGCATGGATTCTTCATTTACAGCAGTAAAGCTGGTGCACAGCACATACAGATAGGAGCTTAGCCTTTAAATCCAGTTGTTCCATGCACATGACTGTCTCGCTCTTTAGATCCAATTATAGGTTTTACAAGCACTCGTAACTTAGTAAATCAGACCAGATGGCATGCTTAGATGCATTTCTTTTGGTAAATTGGCATAATATATAAGAAATAAGCAACAAACATTATTTTCCAGAAGTTATAAAATCATCAATCTGAAGTGGAAATATTTAAAAAATGAAGTGGGTTTTGAGGAACTAGCCTAAAAGAGTTGCAATTCTCTAATAGACCTTCTGTTTGTTTTTCCCACTAGCCAGTGCTGTTCAACTTCTTCAATCCCAGTCAGCAGCAAGAAAATATTTGCCGGACAAACTATCTGAGACCCTTTGTTCACTCTGTTTTAAGGCTGAAGATGTATACATATACTGCTGTTTCAAGCAGTTTTTTGATTTCTGGTAAGTAAAAGAGAAAAATGTTTTTTTAATGACAGCTTTTTCTTGGGTTTACTTACTAGAGTTCTTTATGTTTCGAATATACCTAAATCATATATAAGTATGGTTTCACCAGTATATTTGATATTTATAGGCAGATTGAACTTTCCCTGTAATAATGCCAGTTTAAGATTAGTGTAACAAAAATTTGATAGGAAAATTATATTTACTTTCTTCATTCTTTGCCTATTGTTCTTATAAAGAAACGTTTCAACAAAGTTCTGTTCATGTCTCTTCAAAATAAGTAATGATTTAACACAGTTTTTGTTCTCATTCATTCTACGAGGAAGTGATCATTATGTTAAACATTATGTTACTTAAAACTAGTGACCTGTAAAAACATATTTGCTTTTCACAATGAAAATTATAATGCTTCAGAAGTAAAGCAGCACAGCAACTGAGAATTTTTTTTCTTAAAAAACACTGAACTATAGCATGCAGCATACTAGCATTTCATTATCAATCTTTCAATTACAAGAAATCTGAAAGAGAGATAGGATGTGACAAACTAAATGGAGAGAAACTTGCACCTGAATATGAATCTGGGAAAAGAAAATATTTCTCAGACTTATCATTTCTTGAAGCTAATGGTCTCTTTTAAGAGCAGCCTTCCAGCACCTGTTTCTCTCCCAGCGTGACTTCTTTGACTCACAAAGAGAAATGGATGCTATAAAGGCAAATTGAGATCTATTTTCAGTGGTTCTTTTGACTTCTGTGAGCATTAAGTGTATTTTGCTTTTCATTGGGCATGAAATGATTTCCATCACCTAATAGCCTCATTTATTGAAAATTCAGGGGAAAGAACGTTGTGCTATTAAAAGACTGTAATGAGAGCAATGCATTTGGTCTGTTAGAGTGATCATGAAATTATTTACATTAGTCACTATGATGAAAACCATACACACACACACACACACACACACACACACACACACACACACAAATGTAGTATTTAAAATGAGAACAGCTACAAAAGTGATCAAAAAAGGAAAAGCAGTAAAGATTCAAGGTCTAATTTTTTTTCTTAACTGGAAGAACATTTTAGGGCTTATATTTCAAAAACATTGCTTCAAAATTGAGATAACCCTTGACAGCCATACATTTCCAGGTTATTTTTTCATGTGTATATACACATTCATACATATAGATAAACACACACATACATATATACACACATATATATACATAAAAGCTTTGTATGTATATATATATGTATATATATATATATATATATATATATGCTCTATACATATTATTTTCCATTATATGTTACATATTTTCCATTATATATTCATATATGTATATACACTCACACTTTTATGTCTTCTATTTGGATTCATATTTAATAATGTTCAACAGCAGATCACAGAATTTCTGACAAAATATTTTCATCTTGTCAAAAGAAACTTAACCCTCGGGCCACTTTTGTTTTCTCTCTTTGTTAGTAAATTAAATGAGGCAGGTGAACATCTGAAGAGACTGAAATTACCTCAGGGTTGAGTATGATACTTCCAGAAAGATAAGATGGAACTAGTCTAGAAAGAGATTTGTAAGTAAGAGGGAATTATTTACTCAGGCTTACTGCACATTTTCTTTACATAAAGCTATGTGTTTCTAAAATCTTACACGATCATCTCCATGTCTTAATGAACACTTTTGTGAAATTTATAATGTTCCTATAAAAAATCAGCACTAAAAAGTGAGACAATCTAGGTGGCCATGGACATAAGGTTACTATTTGGAAAAATAGCACTGTTGCTGAGGATATGGGGGTGTCTTAGATATAGTAGTATTATTATTTTGCTCACCTCCACATGAAATGTCTATCAAGAGGGAAAGTGTAAGAGACTTTCAGTTTTTCTCAAGAGGAAGAAAAAACAACAGTGATTTCATGGTTTTCGACCTGAGGTTCCAAGAAACTGCCTTTGAGTCATAATGATTATTATATTATCATGCAGTAAAATCAAAATATTGTTTACTTTCTAAGATACTATGGAAAATTAATGTAACAACACATGCAAAATATATAGGACAGTGGCTAGCACATAGTAAATGGCCAATACATAGTAAAATAACAGGTATTAATAAATAGTAGTAACTGTTACTCAAAATGGCACTAGTTAATAAGGGCTATGATAAAATATGATTTTTGTTATGTAATTATAGAGGAAGTTCAGCAGGCCCAGACTTAAATATATTGGGTTGAGTCTCTTGAGACCTTCTCAAAGTAGGATCACCCACCTCAATTGAGTCTTGAAGGCAGAACAGAATTTAATGGAGGAGTAATTCAGGCATAAGGAATGGCATGAGCAAAAGCAAAGGTTCAGGGATCATCAAATAGTTCAAAATGTGCCAGAACCAGTACTTATCATATAAAGACATAAAGGTATAAGAATATTATCATGCAAAATTGTAATTTATATGTTTGGTTTCTTTAGTAGATTATGATATCACTGAGAGCAGTAGTTTGCCTTGAGTATCTGAGTGGTTTTCAGTATAATTATCATTTGATGAATGAATGAAAAAATGAGTCATATGTGGTCATTATTCTTCAGAATGCATGTGGCACAGAAGAGGAAAACAAGTGATATCAGATAGGAAAACTAATTATTTTAATGCAGGGAGGTAAACGAGATATGCATAAAGTACTATAGAAGCAAAAAGAAAACGTGATTATCTATATGAAAAGAAATGGAGAGCTATCAGGCAGCCAGAATGGAACTTGAAACCCACAAAAATGGTTTCTGTGAGTCATGTTATTTGCTCACGCTCTCTCAAGGAGCTGGTGAATAAGGAAGGCAGTGAGTAGAATATGTCTGTTTGAGGCAGAAAGCTGTGAAAGAAAACACAAGTGACAAGAGTCCAGGCTGGCATAGCAAAACCCATCATACCCAATAGGCTGCTGGAACCCAATTGATGCTGAGCTCTCAATCAGAAAAGTAATTATTTATCCATGAGAGCAAGTAAAAGATGTTAAGACAATGGTAGAAACTTTGTCACCAGTACTTCCAATAGAGGGCAGAAAGGGTAAGAGTTCCTAATTTATGGGTACAAGTGTTAAAAACAAACAAAAAACACGTAAGATCCAGTGAACATCAGCTTGCATTTACTTGTTAGAATCTCCCACAATTAATTGGTTCTGCATGTATAGATTGATAGAACTTATAGCAATTACCTCACAACATAATTAAACACATAAATGTCATTTTCATTGTTTCAAAAATGTTAGTTTTTTTTTTTTCTTTTCAATCGATTATAACCTCCTGGGGACAGTAAATTGCATAATATACTTTTTTTTTTCAGGTTGCAATGAATATTATAATGTCCTGCCTAGATTCCCCGTTTCCCTTTTCTAGGGTAAATTCACCTATCCCGTAGCTGCTAGGAATATTGGCAACTGATGGCTCATATTGTGTGCCCTTCACTCAAAATTACCACTGGCCACAAGGAACATCCTTACATAAAGGTAGTGCCTCGTACAGGTTTTGTCTAAAGCCAGTGATTGGCTGATGCATGAATACAAGTTCCAGCTCCTTTGTCTCAATTCAGGACAATTCTGAGGACCATCCAGGTCCAGAGCTCCCCATAAAACCACATTGTGGTTTAGATTGTTTCTCTTTGTCTTCCTTAGTTTCTTACAGGTGTATTCTCCAAGACCACTCTTCAATAAATCTTCTGGTATGACTCTGTCTCAGACTTTATTTCCAGAGAACCCAGTTTAAGACAGCCACTACCAAGGGTAGTTCTAGGAAGCACACTCTAATATGGGATTTTGAAATAGATTACTCACTGGCTAACTTGGACTGAGAAACCACAATTGGTAGTAAGTGGAGCAGGAATCACTTCTGGCAGATTATAACAATGCAGATGTTAATATTCCTCCAAAGGTTAACTGGAATGGGATATCACTGCAAGGGTGTTTGGCTGGTACAATATCTTTGCTACTGGAGAAGTATGACAGGGTGGTTAATCACAAATGCCATAGAATTAAGTGCCACTGACTTCCATTGATTTGTAGAAGCTAGGTAATGACAGGGTTAGGATGATTAATCACCAATCCATGGCACAATGTGAAAGCCCAGTGTCTCCTTGGCAACATGTATGGAAATGCTAATCATTTTTATCTAAAAGGCAGACAGAGCAGAGGAGGATCAGGTTTAGAATTTAACTGTAATAGACCAACTTCAGAAACTGTTTAAAGTCTCAGTTCCAGAAGGTCATATAAGCCAAAGTCAAGGACATAATAGGAAAGAACTGAAACCCGCATGTTGAGATGAGAAAATCTGGTTAAGTACATTTCTGAAACTTGAAATCCTACATTCTCCTGAACCCACTGAATGTACTGATATGGCCTATTACTCTTCAGCATTCCAAGATGATTAACTCCTTATACCTGAAGACAATGCCAAGGCCTCGAATCAGACAGACACTTAATAAAATAATCCCCTCCTGACAATCAAACAAATAATTAGGGTTAAATCCCATTCAATTATACTCAGTTTCACAGTAAAAAAAAAACAAAACAAAACAAAACAAAACAAACAAACAAACAACAAAAAAAAAAAACGAGAGAGAGAAAGTACTAGTTTACATCAAAGAAGCTGTAAGACCTAGACAACATATGCCGGCAAGAATTGAGAGAATGGTCTAAGACTGAGTGGAAAACATAACATTGAGAAGTTAGAGTTTATCACTTTGGAAGTAGTCTTCTGTAATAAAGCCTTAACAGCTGGATAAGAAACACAGGATACACCATATAAACACTGCTCAATGGCTGCTGGAAGCTTGAGAAAAAAAGTGATGGCTCAGAATGGAAAAGTAGAAGTGTTAGAACTGTTTAATTTATTCTGCTCACCCATGTTAAAAAAGTAATCAGAGCATCTGAATAAAAACTGAATCATGCAATTATGATGCCTTTATATTGCCAGAAATCCCAATAGTCCACCAAACAAAACAGGTTCTCAGTAAGGAGTTCTTGAAGGAATAGCTAAGAAAATCAAAATTAAAAGCAAATAAAGACTTTGTTTATAGTACTTATTTTTCACTTTATCTCTGCTTTTATATTTCCAAAAGAGATATTTATTTTTACATAAATCATTGTATGTCAGTGAAATGATAAGATGCCTTATGAAAAATGCAATAAATCACATTTTATTAAGTTCTGGACATACTGTAACTTAATAATTTTTTTTTTTAATACTGAGTTTAGCCGTGGCCAGTGTGGCTCGGTTGGTTAGACCATCATCCCACCATCATCCCATACAAGGAAAGGTCACAGATTCCATTTCCAGTTAGGACACATATCCAGGTTGTAAGTCCGATCCCTAGTCAGGGTGTGTACGGGAGGTAACTGGTGGATGTTTCTCATTTCTCTCTCTCTCTCTCTCTCTCTCTCTCTCTCTCTCTCTCTCTCTCTCTCTCTCTCTCTCCCCCTCTAAAATAAATAAAAAAACAACCTCAGGTGATTAAGAAATGAAAATACTGAGTTTAGTGTTTACAGTTTATTTTAAATAATATTGGATGTGACTGGAAAACCAGAATTGCATGTAACATATGAAATATTGTCTGTATACAATTAATCTTCCTCAAATAAAGAAATTTGTTTGATTTACTTTATTTATTACTTTTTTAAATTACATTACAATTTTAAATTTTACTACATTTTTAACAAAGTTTGGCAACTCTCTAAATTTTTCTCACAGTTCACATCTGGAAAATCTTTGTTTATTCTGGTAGCCTAAAATTTTATCTTTTCTTAGATAATAAAATTTAGAAAATAGAAAAATATTTTATCTCAGTTTCTAGGAAACTTAAAGTACAACTTTATATTCGGTTGCTGCTTCTAGCTTCTGTCTCTTTTGCACAGTATTATCTTTCTTTGATATGAATCCTCATATTTTAGCTTTATTTTGAATCCCTTATGCATTTAGGTGAGTTATGAATAATAACAAAGGAAAAGAATCTAATTACTTCTTTTTGTTTCCTCTGGGCAATCATCTCTACTACAAATAACAAAATTGAAAATTTGGATCCATAAACTGGATCATGTAGCAAAGGTGATATTCAGAGTTCTAAATTTATTTATTCTGAACCAATCTTGAATTGGTTAATGACAAATAGGGAAAAGCAATTAGTAAATACATAATTGAACAATTAATTAGCTAAGGCTTGCTTTCTCTTCATTGAAGACTTTTAACAAATCATACTACATGACTAATGAGCACATTTTGCTTCAAAGATACAATTTCTCTACTACCAGTACTGTTGTATATATGTTTCCAATATATAACCTTACTTCTGAGTCCAAATTCAGTTTTGGAGTTGCTTGTTGCAGCTTGCAATTTGCCCTCCTTCCCTTAGGTACTTTACCCTTCATTTAAATTTTGTAGCCCCTGCTTTATCCAATAGGGTACAATTGCAAGAAATAAGCTACTCTAGTTATTTGGTCAACAAAGAATGTATTATAGGAAATCAGATGCATACACAAGTGTTACAAATATTGAAAAGCTTTTGGCTATATTTACAGGCAAAGCCCCCAGAATGAATTGCACAAAAAGTCATTTGGAGAAATTAGTAACTACTGTCACGGATAGAAAGATGGAAAACAGAACTTCAGTCTATAAGGACACCTGATAGAGCTTTGGTCTCAGAATCAGAAAACAGACATAATTACTTCTCAATACCTCAAACTGAGACAGAATGCTGAGCACTGCAGATGTTATGAGCTTCTTCACACAGGAACTTGAGAACAGAAGAGCTAATTCTCATGAGAATGAGCATATAGGCAATTCACTAAGGAATTTTGATGAACCTCAGAATTAATGAAGTCCATTTTCCAGTCTATATGTAACTTGAACGGCTTTCTCTAAAGCAAAACTGAAGATGTATAACCCGGGGTGACATGGAAAACCCTTTTAAGAGCCTTTTTTTCAAATAATTATTAAATGTTCAGGAGCTAGGGATTTTGTCTTATTTTTGGCTGTGGCCAACCTTTGACTTCTCGGTTCTAGAAACTAGAACCCCTATGTTAATATGTCACATATTGGTCCTTATCTTGTTTCCTGGACCTCCAAAATAGGGGTTTTTTCTGTTTATGAAATTTTTAATGTAATTCTCCATGGAAACTAGAGTACAATCTCTGAACTTCATTTCCTGTGACCAGAATAATGCTAGACGTTTTATACATCATTAGAATATTGTTTAGCAAATAAAATATGATCACTAATTGATGAAACCACTTATTTACCTGAAAGAGTTAATTTTGTTTCCAAAGTACTTCTTATTTAAAGCAGTTTTCAAAAATGCCCTTCAGCACTGCAAATGATAAGGAAGAATTGTCATTTTCTTTGGAAAAAATAGTATTTAAACTTCTGAAAGAGCTTGAATTTGTTTAATTTCTTCAGAAATTCAAGTGCAAAGGGTTTTTGTAATATTTTTTAAGTTTAGAGGACAATTTTGTAGAAGTTATAACTCTCATAAGGAAAAGACCCATATGTATTCTCTAAGTAATTATACACCAAATTGTATATTCTTAACTGAAATGAAAAATAAAAGTTGGAAGAAATTCAATAAAAATCACTACTAATTAATAGTACCTTCAGCCACTTTGGTGAATTACAGCATGTATATTAAATTATTTCATCCTATTCTGAAATATTGGCCTTCAAAATGAAACATATCGTTATTACTGTGGGCCTGATCCTAGCTAATTTAATCAGCTACATTTTGTGTTTCAAGAAAAGATGCTAGAATTAACTATTAACAGGAAATGAAAATAAAAAGACTTCCTCTATGTTTTACTGAACATTGGCCAAAAAATTGTACTAGGTAGTTTAAATATGCAACCTCGTTTAATCATGAAAAGGAAAAACTCTCCTATGTATCCTTTTAACTCTGTTCTCAGTACTTAACTTCTGATTGCCAAATGTGTAGGGTTTGTCCCACACCGACCAACTCTCCAACACCAGCTGGGCGTCCAGCTATTCCGTTCAGCTCTGATTAAGAGCTCAGTTCCATAAGACTGTTCCCCTCCCCCACTTCCAATGCCAATCACAAGTACAGATTGTCACCTATACTTCTGACAGACCAACTGCAAGTCAGAGACTCCCAGGACCTCTCCTCAGTTTTGATAAGTTGCTAGAGTAGCTCACAGAATTCATGAAAACAGTTGACTAACTGTCTGACTGGTTTATTATAAAAGGATACAGTAGGAACAGCTAGATAGAATAAATGCAAAGGTCAGGGTATGTGGGAAGGGCCATGGAGCTTCCGTGACCTCTCCAAGTATGCCACCTTCCCAGCATTTCTAGATGTTGATCAACCCAGAAGCTTTCCAAACCTGCGTTTTTATGGAAGCTTCACTACACAACAATGATTCATTAGCTCATTGGTCATTGGTGATTCATTCAGCCTCCAGCCCCTGACCCTCCCAGGAGGTAAGGGAGTAGGGCTGAAAGTTTCAACCCTCTAACCACACATCCGCTTTCCCAGCAACCAGCCCTCATCCTTTGGTTATCTAGAAGCTTTCCAAAAGTTACCTCATTAGCATAAATGGTGTTATGGTTGAAAGAGCTTATTATGAGTAATGAGACAATTTTTCACCTTTATCATGAAAAACTGAGGACAAAAGACCAAATGTTATAATAAAAGATGCTCCCATCACTTAGGAAATTACAAGGGTTTTAGGAGCGGAGTGCCAGGAAAGGGACACGTATAAAATACGTATTTCTTATTATAAATCACAATATCATCATCTTAATCATTATCGGGATGAGGTATGTGACATTATCTACATTTTACAGGTGTGAAAACTGACGAGATTGAAGTTAAGGAACATGTCTAGGGTTACATAAAAGGAGAGTTCCAAAAAAAATCTATCTTTTAAAAAAAAAAAAATGTTCCCACTGGGAGGCCAAAGCAAAGCAAGGCCAGTAAAGATAGTTTCCTCCCGTCAGAAATACCTCTCAGGCTATCACTGAGCTTCATAAAAACTATTCATTAAAGGCAATGAAGTTTATTAAAGCAATCCTTTTCTCATCCTTATTTTTTACTTGATATATAATATCTTTATTATAAAACTATGTTCCAGATTATGGAAATTTTTAGAAACATTTTTACTTTTACTTTATTTTGGGGATAAGTTTTATCTTTTGCATCAACAGAGCAATCACTCCTGAGTAGATGTGAAACACTTATTGATGGCTGGTGTAAGATATACATCTTTGCTAATGAAGGCAATTAATCTAGTACCACAGATGGGTTCACACTAAGTATCTTTCCTGCGCAGACAGCACCTTCTTCGTTCTTGCCACATTTAAATCTTCATGACCTCATTTTTCACCCAAGGATGGTAATTTGTTACCTACCAACTGCCTTAAGAACCAATCTACCATCCACCCTCTCGATTAGGATTTATGCATAAGCCTCCTCACTGCACACGGGACCGGCGCACAAACTGAGGAGCTTGTAGGTGCTACCCATCAAATGGTGACAGCCTTGACTCTAGGTCAATGTTTAAGAGGAGCTGGATTAAGAACCTGATCCTTTACCCCTCTGAGCGTCACCAGGCGGAGGGAAAATGATTTTCCTTGCTTTGTGCATGTGAAGTTTCTAATTACAGAACCTTCTATCTAATCCTTTTCCTCAAACTAACGGAGCTTGACTTTTCCAAGGAAAATTGCCACTGATTTCTCAGGAGATGGCAATGTTATACATTCTTTTGCCTGCTTGGTTTTTCTCTGTCTCCAGTAATTGCAATTCTGATTTATCAATTTCAATGCCCAAGATATTAGCTGACTGAACTCAACTCTCAGGGAAGTATATGAGGCAAAATGAAGTCAGAGTTATTTTGTGTATGAAAAATAAAAGTTGTTGAAGTGCACTGAATGTATATGCTCCATGTGTGCAACATACCAAAATTGGTCTTTGATAATATGTTAATATGTGTGAGGTTTGCCATTTCATTATATTTAAATTTTTTAGTGTTTTAGTAAATGCAAGCAATGACCAACTGTGGAAAATATGTAATATGAAAGTGTTCTTAAAATAAAATTGAGGTTTAGTTTTAAAAAATTCACCAATAAATAGAAAGTTACTTATTTAATTACATAGAACACATATTTTATCTTGGTTAAATATCATAGAATTAAAATAGAGACTCATGCTTAAGATCATGGGCTCTGAACAGAATATCTGGAATCAAATTCTGGCTTTGTGATTCCCTAGTTGTGTGGTCATGGACAAGTTTATTAACCATCCTGTGCCCTGTTTTTCTCAAATGTCACATGGGCATGGTAAAGGACAGCCAGAAGCCCTCCACATTCCAGAAGCAGAAAACTTCCTTGGAAACCACAGGTTTGTTTAACATAGATCACTTGCGGAAGCCATATCTTGAGAAAGATAAGGGAAGCTTAGTACATATAACGTGAGAGGATGAGTAATAAGTCTCGTATGTGAATGAAAGGCTTTGAGTTTGTGCATAATCGCAGAATCAAGACACAAGAGATCACCAAATACTTCCATCCAGAAACGGACAAAAGATGTTTGGCTGATTATTTAGTGAAATTTAAAATACATATTGTCATACCATGAAGCCTATAGCCTATCTCACTAAAAGAATAAAGATGCCTGCCTATCACAACTAAAAGATGAAACAGGTTTTTAAAGACTGATTAAGTTTTGCTCTTAAAAAAGCGAGACATGTTATTGATATTGATTACCATATGAGGTAACCATAAAATTAGCCAAGATCCCAGGAGTTCCCCCAGGAAGCATGGCTTCCCAGAATATGGATCATACTCCCTTTCTCTTACTTTTGATAATATGAGAAGTCATGACTGATATCTTGCTTGTAGTTATTGTAAGATGTTGTCTACTATAAGCTGCATTCTGATGTAGCAGGGATGCAAAAATGAAAAAAGTATTAACCTTAGAATAAATAATATATAGTATCTTGTAGGGAAACACAGGACTTGGTTGTAAAGTCTTGTCTGTAAGGAGGAATCTCCTAAAGGTTGGAGGCCTCTAGGGGGACCTTGCCCAAAATAACAGACGTGCCTTGACTTTTCCAAACAAGTCTGAGCCTTCGAGTGTTTACTGGAATCTTTATGCTTTATCTTTAGGTGTCCTTGCTTAAAGGACACTGCAGACACATGTGTTCTCCCAAGATTACTTACCCCAAGATTGTATCTAAAAGATAAACTTTACCTCAAACTTTATCTCAAAAAGCCTGAAGAGGCAGGCAATCAAGGCTGTCTGGTTCCTTTAGCCAGGCAGTCCCTTAGCCCTCTCTTTCACAGCAAATGTTGTATCAGAGTAATCATTCATCCGTCACTCAGGGTCTGCTGGTCAGCCCCAGCAGTATCTGAAAAACTCTTCCTACTAAAGTAATTTTAATATCTAATATCTATTTTAGCTAAAAGAATATAATTTTTTGAAATGCTTTCTCACCTATAAATATGGTTTATTTATAGAAAATGATCACATCTACTAGAATTCCAAAACATCACTAATATATTATGTAAACTATGAGCAACTATATTTTTAAAACTAATTTCACCTCTGAGGTCTGCGAATTTACTTTGAGAAGAGAGACACAAAGAGAGAAGAGTCCAGAGAAAGATAGGTACCATATGATTTCACTCATATGTGGAATCCAATGAACAAAATAAGCAAAATACAAATAGACACATAAACAGAGAACAGACTGATGGATATCAGAGGGGAAGGAGTTTGGGGAGTTGGGTAAAAAAGGTAAAAGGCACACAGCTGGCATAGCTCAGTGGTTGAGCATTGCTCTATAAACCAGGAGGTCATGGTTCAATTCCAGATCATGATATGCTCTGGTTTCGGGCTCAATCCCCACTGCAGGGTATGCTGGAGGCAGCTGATCAATGATTCTCATCATTGATGTTGCTATCTCTACCTTCCTTCCTGAAAGCAACAAAAGCATATTTTTTAAAAAGATAAAGGGATTAAGCAAAACAAACAAACAAACTCATAGATATAGACAACACTATGGTTATTACCAGAGAGAAAGGGGAGTGGAGGAGGTAGAAGCAGATATAGTGGGGATAAATAATGATGAAAGGAGACTTGATTTGGGGTAGTGAACACAATACAATATATAGATGATATATTATAGAATTGTAGACCTGAAACCTATATAGTTTTATTAACCAATGTCACCCCAATAAATAAATAAACAACTTTTTTAAAGGAGGGTATACATTCAATAAACACTGATTAGATTAAAAGTTATTCTTCACTTTGGCTATCAGGATTATTGAATTAGCATGAAAGGGAATTACATGATTTAACTATTAGTTGGCAGGACATCAGCTGTGACTGAAAATCCTAAATTATGATGTGTGATACATAGTTGAGAAAGATAAAATACATTACGCAGAATGAAAATGGGCATTTCTCATTATCACCACCCTTTATAATAATATCTATGTATGCTATTACATTACATGTACAGATTGGTTATAACATAGTAAAATTTTAATTGTTCTTTTATTTGGAGCTAGAAAACAAGTAAAAATAATGAGTTAAAGAAAGTTTCCTACAAACATTTGAAAATATACTAAAAAATTTCAGAGAAAGTGTTAGTAAGATTTTTTTACATCTATAAAACATTTTTAAAATTCCATTAAGTAAATTATTTTTAGGAGTTGAAGACAGTTGCCTCCATTTTTATTTTGCAATCTTTATGGATTGATTTTTAAAAGAGTGTTTTTTAACTTGCTAAAATTTCTGGCAAATGTTTTAGAAGATTTTATGTCTCTACAGTTCCTCTAGTTCCTATAACAGCTTGTGAGGGGGAAAAAAACCTTCTTTACTATATTCACCATGAGTTAGTTACAGTTATTCACTTCCTAAAGGCAGCACCAGAAAATGGTCACATCTACTAGAAACTTATTTTAAGTTAAACGGAGACTCTGCGGCAAATATGAGCAATACATTAATTTTCTCTTCATAGCATTTTGACAGGGTTCAGTATATTGATAGAAGACCATGCTATTTAATACAAGTAGTTTTTCAAGAAAATCACTATGCCAAAACACTCTCTAGAAGGACTTCATCTACATGCAGCAATAACTGTCACTTGCATGAGAGGTGACATCATTGGGTGTCATATGGCTTTTTATATGGTTCAGCCTCAGAAAGAGATAACCTGTGAAAGCCACCAGAGCCTGATTTCTGCTGTGTTAGTCTTCAGCAGACAGAAGCCAGGGCTAGAGTGTGGCATATCCTATCTAATAATAGACAAATATGCAAATTGACCACACCTCCGACACACCCACAAGCCACGCCCACAAGCCACACCCACCATCCAATCAGAGCAAGTATGCAAATTAACCCAAACCAAGATGGCTACAGCCACAGAGAGCAAGGTTTCCTAGGTAACAGAGGAAGCCAAGCTTTCCACCTGCCCTTGCCAGGCCTAAGCCTCCACTCAAGCTACAAAGTTTCAATTATAGAAGGTAAACAAATTCAAACAAATGGCGGCAGAATGGAGCTTGAGAGAGCAGGCCAGGGTTGCCGCCGGCAACAGGGGAAGCAAAGCTTTCCACACACCCTGGCCGGGCCCACCCGCTTAAGGCAACAAAGTTTCAATTATAACCCCAACACAAATGGCTGCCGGCCTCGGAGGGAGCCCCAGGCTTGGCTCTGCTCCAGGCTACAAAGTTTCAATTGTAGAAGGAAAATAAATTCCAGATACCAGGGCCTCCGCTTGCGTTGCCAGGGGGCGTGGCTGGCCTGCAAACCACCACAGGCCCCTCACTCAGGCTGCCCCATGCCCCAAGGGAATCCCCACCTGATCCGGGATGCCCTTCAGGGCAAACCAGCTGGCCCCCACCCCTGTACCAGGCCTCTATCCTATCTAATAAAAGAGTAATATGCAGATTGATCATCACTGCAACACACAATATAGCTGCCCCCATGTGGCCAAAGATCCTGCCCCCATGTGGACACAAGATGGCCACCACAAGATGGCCAGCAGGAGAGGGCAGTTGGGAGGCACCCAGCCTGCAAGGGAGGGCAGTTGGAGGTGATCAACCCTGCAGGAGAGGGCAGTTAGGGGTAACCAGGCTGGCAGAGGAGGGAAGTTGGGGGCAAACAGGCTGGCAGCAGAGTGGTTATGAGGTGATCAGGCTGTCAGGCAGAAGTGGTTAGGGGCAATCAGGAAGGCAGGCAGGCAAGCAGTTGGGAGCCAGCAGTCCTGGATTGTGAGAGGGATGTCCGACTGCCCTCGAGGGGTCCCAGATTGGAGAGGGTACAGGCTGGGTTGAGGGACAACCCCCATCCGTGCACGAATTTCGTGCACCGGGCCTCTAGTCTGTTTATATAGTGTGTGCATTGCCTTGTGGAATTCTGAGCTTTATTTATTTTTTATTATTGAATCTATCCAGGTGACATCAGTTAATAAAATTATAGAGGTTCCAGTATACAATTCTATAATACATCGTCTGTATATTGTACTGTGTGTTTACCACCCCAAGTCAAGTCTCCCTGCATCACCACTTTATTTCATTGTATTATTTTTTAATCAAAAAGTAGATGTAATGATAGGATGGAGTGAGTTGGCTGTTTTGGACGAATGGGAGCTTGGTTTCTGCATTAAGATCAAAAACTTTTCTGGAATCCTCTGTTCTCTGAGAAGCCTTGTATTCTGGATGTGTGAGGCTTTTTTGTGTGTGTGTTTTTTCAATTTGAAGAACAGTGACAACAATCAGCAAACTTCATCTCTCAAAGAGCTCTCTCTCTCTCTTTTGTTAATACTTAAAGATTTCTGCTCCAAAATCTTCTTTGAGGTGCCTGATAACTGAAAGGCAAAGTCTCTCCTTTGTAGTATGTAGTATTTATAATGTGTAGTATGTAGAAATTCTTCAGATAACTTTACTTGCTAACACAGAAGGCCCTTTATGAATTTATTTCAAATCTGGTTGGAATAAACTGTTTTCTCTCAAATGGGCAAGAGTAATAAATGTTTCAGCACCTTGGAGAGGTCTGGACGGCCTGTGAAAAGCATGGGGCTATGACCAATGCAAGGAATCTGACAGTGTAAGTTTTACAAACACCACTCATTTACTTTAGGTGCATCACATTTTTACATATAGGAAGAGAGGAAACTCAAAAATCTAACCAATCCAGGCTAAACACTCATATAACAACATATGCAATGAGAAAGTAATTTTTCAATTGAATATATTAACATTTTCTAATATATTTTAAATGTATAAGCCATTCAGTAGAAAAATTACTTCCCCATTGAATATGTTGTTATGTTAGTGTTTAGTGCTTTGAATTTCGATAATCTGAGTTTTTGTGTTAATTCACCGCAAAGTAATTGCCTTGTAGTTGGACAAAACAATTGCTTTGGAAATAGTATCTTTATATACACATTAAATAGTTTAAAATGTTTTTTAAAAGTTGTGGTACATTTATACAATGGGATTCTACTCAGTTGTAAAAAAGAAGGAAATATTATCTTTTGCAACTGCATTAATGGACCTGGAGAGTATTATAAGTGAAATATGCTAATTAGAGGAAGAGAAATACCATAGATTCCACATATAGATGAAATCATAATGAACAAAATTAACTAACAAACAAAAAGAAAACAGACTTATAGATACAGAGAATATACTGACAGCTCTCAGGTGGGAGGGGATTTGGGGGCTAGGTGAAAAAGGAGAATGGATTAAGCAAAAAACAATCTCATAGACACAGACAACAGTATGGTGGTTACTAGAGGAAAAGGGGGGTAGGGAGAAGTACAAGAGGGTAATGTGGGGATAAATGATGATGGAAGGAGACTTGACTTGGTGTTTGAACACACAATACCATATACAGGGTGTGGTAAAAGTAGGTTTATAGTTGTTTACATGGAAAATCAATAATTAATAAAAAATAATATAAAATACACTTTTGTGTACTCAAAGCTGTAAACCTACCTTTGCCCAACTCTGTACAGATAATGTATTATGGAATTGTATACTTGAAGCCTATATACCAGTGATGGCGAACCTATGACACACGTGTCAGCACTGACATGCGTAGCCATTTCTGATGACACGCGGCCGCTGAGGCGGCTGCATGCCAAGGATGAAACATTTGCTGCTCCCGAGGATGAAACATTTGCTGCTCCTGAAGATGAAACATTTGCGAAATAATGTTTTTTCCTCAAAGTGACACACTACCCGAGTTATGCTCAGTTTTTTGGCGAAGTTTGACACACCAAGCTCAAAAGGTTGCCCATCACTGCTACATACTTTTATTAACCAATGTCACTCCAATAAATTCTATAAAAAATAAAACAAATAAAATTTTACAAAGGAGAAGAGTTCATCTGTGAAGTAAATCTATAACATTACACATTGTGATTTATCATTTCTAGATATGGGGATAAAGTGATGAAGCAATAAAATTTGTTCATAAACTTAAAACAAAGGAAAAATCAGCAAGAAAAAGAATATTGAGTAGGAACAGCAATCTCCAATATTTATGAAGTATTTCCTGACAAATCAGGAATAAAACCATCTATAAATAAAATATGTCAATGCTGGAAGTGACTATAGTTGACAAGTGGTTAATTCCCTGGTGTCCCACGGATGGTATTCCTCTTCACATCAGAAGTGTGGAGTAACTTACCAAGACTTTCTTTCTAAAAGCATTTTGACAAAAAAACAACAGAGTTTAGGAAATCTATAATGAGAAAATTTCCTATATACTAAGGAAAATTAACCATTTTCTGAGAATTCTCTCAGCTGAATAAAAGCAAAAGTTTTCACTCTTAGAAACTGGATTTTTGAAGATTATAATCACCCTGTTAGTTTGAGGACAAAAGACAAGAAACAAAAAAATTAGGAAATTTGTCTCTGAACCTCAACTAATTATGATTTTACCTGAGTGAATAGACTCTCCATGCAACCATTGTTTTTCTAATGAATATGAAACATAGAAATATGACCAAACAGAGAATTTATTTCATGTTTTAAAAGTCCTGTCTTTAAGTCTTATCAACTGTTTTATTTAATTTTATTTTTACATATCTTTGATTTTTTTAAACAAAATGTTTAAACTTCAATGCCAATCACAGTCTATCAACACTGTTTAAGAGTTCTCTTTTGATCTACATCCTCACCACGGGGTTGACTGGAGTCAATACTTGGTTTTGTCACACTTCTTAATTTTTGCCAATTGTAGACAAAAATATATTTAATATTTCATTACAGAGTTCAAGTCAAAACCATTAGTACAATGATCCACGTTAGTAATTATTCAGTTCAATTCTAGTAATCATTAAAAGATGAGATATTTTATTAAGAGGTGTTATATCTTGCCAGAGTCTCCCATATCCTTTACTAAATTATACCATAATGTGTCAAAATAAATTTAAAAAGAATATAAAGGAAAAAAGCACTAAGAATATGTTCAGGCTAATGTACAAGTGACAGAAAATAGATTGCCCAAATATGACATGGCATAGGACTGCACTGAAACAAGATTAATTAGCAATGACTCCAGGTCAAAAGGGTGAGCTCTGTGGAGAAGGAAAATGACAAGCAAATGTAGAAAGGAGCATGGATCCACCAGCTTCTCCTCCTCAGCATCTTTCCCTACTTCTCTCACTATTGTGCATCTCTTACTGTCTCTTAAGCCAGTTCTTTTTTTATATCCACGCTCTAAAAGTGAATCTTCTTTGCAATTCTGCTTATAGCACTTTTTTATTTCACAACACACTACACATTTGACCTTGGCCATTTTATCCATGCTCATAGTTTCCTGTATAGTTTTACCTCAGATATAACTTTTAGTTCTAAATTACCTTCTTCCCCACTGCTACTATCTAAATATATACCCTCAGCATCACATGCATGGCTATTGCTTCCTGACTCCAAGCTTTCTCTCCCTCATCTACCCCCCAGATCTGCCCATTAAAGTGATTTTGCCGCAACATAAATATAAAGATACCATCACCCTGCTTCATACCAATTAGTGGTTTCCCATTAATTACAGGATGAAGTCCAACTTCCTTAGCAAGGCAGGAAACAAACACCCTTTATAAGCTGGTAACTTCTGACCTCTCCAGCCTTAGCTCCCAACATTTTTTTTTTTCAACATTCCTGATCCAACCTTACTGAGTTACTCTGAGTTGCCCATAGTCATGATGCCTCTGTAGGAATGGACTGCAGGGGCAATCCACACAGGTGGACATGTTTTTCCTTCCCTGTCTATTTGGCAAACTCCTGGTCATTCTCTGAAACTTTAGAGACATGGCAACTCCTCTAGACAGTCTTCCATTCTTTCTCCAAATGCACAACATAACAATTACTCTCGGTTCTTTACCAGTTCTACAACTTGTATCTAGCTCTTCATTACTGTATATTTAACACATAGTTATAGCTATCTGCTGACAAACGTGTTTTCCTGTTGTGGATCCTTAAGGAAAAATATTACATATTTCATCTTTATGTCTGCAACCTAGAGCCGAGTGCTTAGAACACAACAATGCCCAGCAATTTATTTATAGATGGATTAGAGGAACTGATGTATGCATTTCCAAAAATGGATTTGAAATTTTCAGGAATTTTCCAATGTAAAAAGCATTCTTGAGAACAGGTTCACAGTTTATTTCATTAAATGTTGAAGCCTTGAGAAGAACTATTACAAAGTCTGATGGAGATGATATATTAGTAGCTGAACCCCTCATTTGAAAAGAATATCAAGTTTCCATGGAGTGGAAAAATACCCTTAAGAATAACTAACTTCCTATACTGTGGAATGTAGTGAGCTAATTCCTACCCACTAATCAGCATCAATACAGTAAGGGTATGTCAGCATTTTTGTAATGAAGCAGCTGCTCGTAAATAGCTACAATGTGGTTATATTAGCTCACATTGGAAAAATATTCAAAACATCTATACTGTGAGAATCAGCCAGTATTAACTTACAACACAGCATTAAATTAAGCATATGTGTGCACATTAAAGACATTCACACACAGCCGAAACCGGTTTGGCTCAGTGGATAGAGCGTCGGCCTCCGGACTGAAAGGTCCCAGGTTCGATTCCGGTCAAGGACATGTACATTGGTTGCGGGCACATCCCCGGTAGGAGGTGTGCAGGAGGCAGCTGGTCAATGTTTCTCTCTCATCAATGTTTCTAGCTCTCTCTCTCTCTCTCTCCCTTCCTCTCTGTAAAAAAGTCAATAAAATATATTTTTTTTAAAAAGACATTCACACACAATTTGTATATTGATACATAATTAATCTTTGCTTTTCTAGATATAGGATGTGATTAAAGCAGTCCTGCAACAATATTGCCCTTGCATTTTTGCAACCCATAGGTTCATGCCGTTAAAGAGAGCATAAAATATCCAACAAACGGAGAATAAATGACACCCACCTCAGCACCAACGCACACCCAAAGGAAGACCCACAGGATGGTCTGTGTTTGGAATGATTGCTATAGTCATTGCCTGGCCCTCAGCTTTTATGGTCCAACATTTCAATTTGATATCTATGTTCATTTCCACTGAGCTCTCATGTGTTAAATCAGGCTAATCAAAATGACCAAAGAACAGCACATAAACAAGAATATAAATGTACTGCTGACTATCTCCCTCGTGGTTTGAATACTTTTTTTTCTTCTTCTTCTCAGGACATGGCCTTTCTGAGCCATGCACCTGGAATGTTCAGTTAGATACCTTAAATTTCCTTGGTAAACTCCTTCCCCACTCCTTCCTTTGTATTGTAGAAAAGATACCAAAACAAAACTCTGAAGCCATGTTCTAGCTCTAAATGAGAAGGGTGCAGTCTGTCCCCCACTCTCTACTTCAACTCCCTCTCTTGTTTTCCCCCATCCATCCCTTACCTCCATCCTAGGACCCGCCCTCTCAGCATTGCTGTATTGTCACAGTGTTTCTCCAACAGGAGCAGGTGAGAGTTCCACAAGCAGCAGTTGCTGGAAATTCACCCTCGCTGCCTCTCTGGCCCACACCTGTCCCCGACATTAGATCCCCTTCTGCCAGTAACTATGGATCTGCTTCCTTGTCTGGGAGTAGCTAATATGAGACAGAGTCTAGGTAAAGGGATAAGAAGTGTGCAAATTGTGTAAAAGTTTTATTAAATTTTCTGTTGAAAGCAAAATAGTATACAAATCTTTAATTATTAATATAACTATATCTCTGAAAGCCAGTGGGGTTTTCCCCCTCAAATTTCATCAACTTTCTTATTCTAAGCCCTTTTTTTTGTTTGCTTGAGATTCTGCAGACTTATCTCTCTTCTCTTAAACTCTCTACTCTGCTAGACTATAATATAGTTTACTTTTCTTGATCAAAAACAACTACTTCTGAGTCCTGGTTCCCCAACACTTAGATTTTAATCTCCTTAATTACACAGAGGATTTTCCGTTGTTTTTTTTTTCAACCTCACATTTAAAGTAATTTCTTCCGCCACAGGGACTGATCTCATCTATGTTGCATTCTCCCTTCCTGATAAATGTCTCCCTATCGAAAAAAGGAAGACTGGGATGCCTGGCCCAGGCTGGGATAGTATTCTGCGGTTTGGCACAACACGGAACATCCATTAGCGTCTTTAATGTAGTGTGAGTAAAGAAGGGATCTAGTGATAAAGTAAAATAATAAATGTAGCAGACTGTTCAACTATACCATCAATTCAAATGTATAAGAAAAGGATGAGGAACCAATTATGACTTAACAAAAACAAGCAGAAATAGTTATATGAAAGTAGAGATTTGACATATCCTGGAGCAAGCCTCTAGAATTCAAAAATATCCTACATAATAAAAAGGTAATATGTAAATTAACATCACTCCGCTACGCCCACGATTGGGCCAGCGGGAGACACAGGGGGCGGGACTCGGGGTGGCTGGGTGGTGATTGGGCCGGCAGGACACTGAGCTCGCGTTGCCAGTGGGCACGAGCTCAGCGTCTGCGCCATGGCTGTGCTGCAGCACAGATGAGCCTCTGGGGCAGTGAGCCAGGCATTTGGAGGTTTGGAGGCGGAGCGGGTGGGCGGGCGGCGTGGCTCCCGGGGGAGGAGTCTGGCGGCAGTTGGGCTGCAGGAGCGCAAGGAGGTGTCTGCAGAGGACATGGGTTTCCAAGAAGGCAGAGGAGGCAGTGGCGGCCCCAGCCTTCCTGGGCCGGAGGCGAAGGCAAGACCCTGGCCTGGGCTCCGGCTGAAGGAGGACCACGCCCCCGCCCCGCCTCGCCCTAGGGGCCCAGGGACTTCGGAGCTGCCGCCGGCCACACTGGGTTCCGACCATCGGACAGACAGTCTACACGTACATGATTAAATCATGCACTGGGCCTCTAGTATATATATACACATTCTATATTTTATTTCCTGTGGAAAATGAGGTAAAGGCAAATATTAATATTCATCATTTAGAACTCACTAGTTTTGGCTTGAATGATATCAAAGTTCATTTTCTAGCAGTCAACATTACCCAGTCAGAGAAAAGTTTTGAAATGTGAACTCTTCTTCCAAAAGAGCTGATTATTCCCTTCAGTATGCCAGTGTTTTATTAGGAGATAACTCTTTTTACTACTGTGTACCTCTAGGTCTTTTCCTTGATGTGAATGAGGGGGATACATACAACCAGGCCATAATTCTGAGCCTGATTTCTGTAGGAAACATCCCTCATAACTATATTCTGGACTCTAATGATCTTTTACATTAGGGCACAAAGTGCAGAACTGGTAAGGAAGACGACAGCTTAGCATTCTTCATTTTATATTAATTTCTACTTTCAAACTTGCCAAACACCTAAAGCCTTTTCCACACAGTTTTCACTACCTACTTTTATAAAAAAGTAGTGAGGAACCTCAGGTAGAGGATCTAGACAAACTTTAAAGAGGGGAATATAGAGGCTTTCTCCTGATGATTTTCCCACCCCCCTTTCCACAATGACCCCAACATCTGTCTTAGGCTTCCCACATTCCTATTAGAGATGGCTCTGCAAAGAACCATGAACTCAAAGAATCAGTCACTTCACCTCAGTGGCATGAACTCCACCATACAAAAGAACCATTTAATTTACTGGACCAATATTACTTTGTATTTCATACTGTTTTAACATCCTGGGAAGTATATGTCCTGATATCTATTATCTTCAAAATAGGGAATCACAGAACTAGAAACAAAATATACCAACTGTATGACATGGATACTCAGGGAATCTCTAATCCAGACAGGTTAGAATAATACCCTGACCATTCCAGGGAGAAATACTTCGTTGTTAAAATTCATGGGAAAAGGTAACAATGTTTTCTAAGTGTTTAGAACTATTTTTACAAGATGCTTCTCACCAACAAAAACCTAACAATATTTATAATAGCAAAATAAACTATTAATTTATTATTAGATCATCACTTTGGTTTCTGTCCCTACACTGAGCAGTGCTCACTTTTGGAAAGTGCATGCCTTCTACAGAGCAGCCATTTCCTACTGGATGCCAAGAAAAAATTCAGCCTCATGTGGTGTTTACAAATACTTATGTAAATTAGTGTACAATCACTTTAGTTAACTGAACATTTTAAGTCTCTACTGTAAATAGTCCAACTCCAAGCAATCCTATTTTTATGCTGGCTATTTCTTTTTAGAGTTGACTAGAGGCCCGTGCATGAAAATTCATGCACTGGAAGGGGGGGTCCCTCAGCCCGGCCTGCCACCTCTCACAGTCCAGGAGCCCTCAAGGGCGGGAGGTGACCCAGCGATCAGGGGAAGGTGATGCCCCAATCACACCTCTGCTGCTGCCTCTGCTGGCAGCGCAAGCCTCGGCCTGCCCTGGTTACCTGAGCCTGGGCAGCCGCCATCCAAGGCTTGCCTGCGCCTTGGGCATCGGTTGGGCAGTTGGGGGGCTGAGGGGACTGGGGGACTCCGGAGCCAGGCGCGCAGGGCTGGCCCGGCTGTGCCGCGCGCCTGCCACCCCAGCAGGGCTGAGGGGACTGGGTGCTGCCATCTTGTGGCTCTGGGTGCTGCCATCTTTGAGGGTGTGGCAGTCAATTAGCATATCCCTTCCTTATTGGCTGTGGGTGCTGCCATCTTTGTGAGGGTGTGATGGTCAATTAGCATATTCCCTCTTTATTAGATAGGATTAATTAAAACCTTCTGCTGGAGATAGCTTTGAACTACTCATGGAAATCTTTTTCTGGGCTCAAAACAGAAAAGGACATCTGAACAAAAGCCCTAAATTACTCATTCTTTAAGGTCAATATATACTTGCTTTGTATCAACCATTTTATCATGTGTGTTTTTTTTCTTGTCAAATCTGTTACTTAAGGTTCTTATTTTCTGTTTTTATAAGCTGGTTTTACTAAATTGTATAATATAATCCAATTTACACAATGAATAATTTTTGAAAATTTAATACAAATCTTTTCCTTGACTCCTGACCTGGTTTGAAAGATATTTAAAAGAAGAAAGAAAGAAAGAAAGAAGAAAGAAAGAAAGAAAGAAAGAAAGAAAGAAAGAAAGAAAAGAAAGAAAGAAAGGAAGGAAGGAAGGAAGGAAGGATCCTTAGTTTAAATCTCCCACGCCCGCCCCCCATCATTTATCTCTATCTCCTTTCCTTTCTTTCATAGTAAGTTTGCAAGAATCTCAGAAAAAAATATTTAAACTTAAAATTCTGAGATTTAAGTATCAAAGTAATATATTTGTGTCTATTCTTGCCCTGTGCACTGAGTCAAGATCTTTATTTTTTTTCCAATTGTATAATAGTATGCCATGCTATACCAGCAGCAGAATCCTGCATATCTTGTTGACCATGTCTCTTGATTGCCTCATTTTCTCTGGAACCTGATTTAATCACAGTGGCCCCTCAGTGTTTGCACAGTGATGGAATCACCTAACAACACATTTATCAGATTGACCCCACATCGCATAAAATTTACCATCTTAGATATTTTTAAGTGTATAGTTCAGTAGTGTGACAATCACATTGTCATGCAACAGATCTCGCACTGAAATGAAAATATATACCCATTAAGCAACAACTCCCCATTTCTCCCTTCCCCAGCCCCCAACCATTGCTACTGGATTTATCTTTATGAACTCCTCGGAATGCCAGAATACCAGCAATATAGCACCATAATAAAACAACCTTTTAAAAACAATCTTTAGCCAGACAAGTGTGGCTCAGTGGTTGAGCTTCAACTTATGAAGCAGGATGTCATGGTTCTGTTCTTGGTCAGGGCACAATTCATAGTTTCCACCAAAACCAAAATGATCTAGAAAAAGATGGAAAAGTAAATGTCCAAGGTCCATGGATTTCTGCCAAGCTTGGTTCCCCTCTTTGAGCTTTGAAGACTGGAAGCAGTTTAAGTTCTAAGAGAAAAGGTTTTTTACAAGCTTATTCTTTTCAACTTGGTCTAGGTTGAGAAAAGGGATTATTACTGCCTTGAAGATGAAAACTTTTGCATCTGCCAACACTGGCTTGTTATAACCTTTGAGTAACAAAACAATAAAGCTGTTACAGAATTAGGGAGAAGAAATGGTATTTCCTGCTTAGCTTCCATAGAGCAACACCTGGTAACAACTGACTTAACAGGAGAGGATGACTGCTCTTTATAAGTTTACACAGATAATTTAAAATATTTCAGAAAAGGGAAGGCTAGGCAACTCTGCTTTTTATTTATTGACACCTAAATTTTTCTGTTAGAAAATTCTATTCAGAGAAGCCAAGGCATGTTAGGGATGAGGGAAATGCAACATCATCTCCCAAGAGTTTTTATATTTTTATGTAATTTTAGTATAGTAATAGCCATTCAAAATAGGTGTTTGGGGTGGGGTGGGAGGAACATTCAGTATATCATATCATAAATAAGTGCCTGAACCAGCATTTAAACCCAGCTCCACATAGTGCTAAAAATATGTTCTGCTCACCCTACCATTGATCATAATTCGACAGGCTAAGGGCCAAATGTGGTCCACAGACTGATTTGTTTGGGCTGCATAATGATTTGGATCAATTTAGAATTAATTGCCAAACTTTAAAAAAGCGGAAGGTTTTACATATAAACAAAGAGCTGGCATTTCTCCTTGTCAACAACTGACTGAGTGGCTAACTCCACGGTTGGGGCATGGCTGCACCACAGACTCCCCAGCTCCTTTCACAGCCCTCTCACTGATGAGAGGATATGCTTGCAGCGCTTTTTAACTTATTGTGATTGGCTGAACTGTGTCCCCTCCCAAATTCATATGTTGAATCCCTAATCTCCAGTGTGGCTGCACAGTCATGAGTCTCATAAGGATGGGGATACAATCTGATAAATGTGTTGTTTGGTGATTCCATCACTGTGCAAACACTGAGGGGCCACTGTGATTAAATCAGGTTCCAGAGAAAATGAGGCAATCAAGAGACATGGTCAACAAGATATGCAGGATGCTGCTGCTGGTGTAGCATGGCATACTATTCTACAGCAGACTTTTCTTGTAAGTGGAAAGCGTACACACTAAAATAACAATAAAAGTATGATACAGTGAATACTATAGTAACATAGCCATTTGTCATCATTATCAAGTACATAATTACACATGCTATACTTTTAGCACCTACTGGCTGCACAGTTTTATTTATGCCAGCATTACCTCAAACAAGTGAATAATGAGTTGCACCTAGAAAGTTACCATAGCTACAATGTCATTAGGTGACAAGAATTTTTCAGCTTTATTATAATCTTAAGGAACTACTGTCATAGATGCAGTCCATAGTTGGCCAAAATGTCATTATACAGTGCTTGACTGTATTTGGAGATTAGACCTTTAAGGAGGCAATTAAGATGAAATAAGATCATAGGGTGGGGCCCTGATATAATATGACTAACGCACTACACAGAGGAGAGGCCAAGTAAGGACCAGCCAGAAGAAAGCCATTTGCAAGCCAGAAAGGAAAGCCTCACCAGGAACCAAACTCCACTGGCACCTTGACCTTGAACTTCGAGCCTCCACACTATAAGAAAATAAATCTTTGTTGCTTAATCCACCCAGTCTGTGGTGTGCTGTTCTGGCAGTCCGAGCCACTTAATCCACTCATGTCAGCTCTCGTCCTTGAGTTCATTGTTGTTAAAACATTGCGGACGGATCACGAGAACTCTAGCTTCATATTAGATGGTGTTTTACAAAGTATCATACTTTAAAAAGATATTAGCTTGTAAGAACATGTAATAAATAACTTCAAAATGCAATGGGTATTTAATTTTAAAGCGTGCCTTTAAAACGTTTTTTGTACTCATTCAATAGAAACTTATCTGGCCACTGGGTAAAGCTAGCAATAAAACTACTGGTCCGCAATGTGTTAACTGCCTGGTCCCTTAGCCTGAGTTTGTTTACGATGTTCTTCACCCTGCCACAGACAAGATACCCTGAGTTATACTAATTTTAATATTCTCATTTTAAACTGAAGTTCATCAGATTTTAATGAAATTTTGGAGGGTCCAGATGTGGATTAGAAAATAATAGTATATGAAATTTTGATATAAAATCTTAGGCAATATATTTGATAAGTTATTCCATGAGGAGGAAAACATTGACAAAATAGTGCTATTATATTTATGGAAAAGTGTACCTACAGGCACACAAAGTATCTGGAAGGATGTTCTTCACAATAACTAAGCCAGAAATAGTGGCTTAAACTTTTCTAAAAAGTTTTCATTGCTTACAAATTGCAAGCACTCTTTTTATAAAATCAATCTATAATAATAAAAGGGTAATATGCTAATTAGACCGGATGTCTTCTGGATGTCATTCTGGACGTCCTTCCTGACAAAGCCAGGACTGGAGGGAAGCCAACCTGTGTCCCAGGTGGCTGCGGGACAGCCTGAGGAGAGCAGCCCGGGTCCCGGGTGCCAGAGGTAAGCTGGCACAGGAAGACGGGGGAAGGAAGGCCTACTCTTGCACGAATTTTTGTGCATTGGGCCTCTAGTCTACACTTAATAAAAGAGTAAGATGCAAATTGACCATACCTTCGCAACACCCACCAGCCAATCAGGAGTGAGTATTAACCCAACAAAGATGGTGGGTTAATTTACATATGCAGGCACTGAGCAGCCGGGGGCGGGATGTTTGCGTTCCGCACCACTCCAGCCGCTCTGGGCCTCTGGGCAGCGTGGGAAGGCGGAAAGGTGGCTCCAGCCAGAGCGAAGGCGGTGCCGGCAGCCAGGGGAAGGAAGGCCCATTCTTGCACGAATCTTTGTGCATCAGGCCTCTAGTATGTTTTAATAATAAATATGTAATATGTATAGAAAGAATAAAGAAAATGGCAAATAGATGAAATATATTTCCAATTAGAATTTAATACTCATGAGGCACAATCTATTTATGGCCTGTTTACCACTGTATTCTCAGGGCCTTCACATTGTAGATGCTCAACAAATACTTGTGAAGAGAACAAAGGAAGTGAAATAGACTAAATCCAAGAGATTGGGTGCCATTCCCAATTCCTTCAATACCTCTACATTGCTATGTAGCTCACTAAACTCGGCCCAGGCCTATTTTTATTTTAAATTAGTCAAATAGCATTATTAAATTAACATTCTGCCTATGGACATAAATACTCTTAAGACCCCAGGACAGAGATTGATTTAAAAACTTGTGCATAGCAGGCGTGGTCTCCCACAGGTGGGAAACAGTCCTCTGAGCTAGTGCACTGACTTACTCTATCACCTATCCTTTAAATGTATATAATGGCAAGAGGATGAAAGTGAATTAATATAATATGGGTTTGGATATAGGAACCAATTGTCCCTATAAAGCAGTAAAAAATATTTGGTATGATATCATTTTAAATATCTTTAAGAAGCTTTGTCTGTTACCAAATGTCTAAGGAAAAGTTACAATTAAATGAATGTGTTAGTACTAGACTGATTTTGAAACACATATTGAGGAAATGATTAAATGTTGCTTTTTAATACTGGAGGCATACAGATGAGTAACTGCTCCAGGGTATTCTATGTAATCTAAAAGACAGAAATACTTCTTTTAAACAACAAATAATTACACTGAATAACTAAGATGATATCAACCATAGTTAAGAAGAGAAATAAAAGAAAAGCTCATTTACTTCATTAACCTCTTAGACCTGCAAAAAAATTTTGTAATGTCTGAAACAAATGTTTAATGGGACCTTCAAAATTTAGAGGTAATTAGAAAATGCTGGAAATATGTTTTTAAGAATGTAAAACACAGGCATCTCTAAACATGTAAATCTACATAAAACATTTAAAGTACATTTCATATTAAAATAACTTAATTTAAACTGCAAGAAGTCCTGGCAGTGGGGTAGAGAAGGAAAGGATGAGTCTGGAGATGATGCTGAGACAAGAACATAGAGGTCCTTGAGCAAATAGAAACACAGGGAGAGAAGGGAAGAGATAAGAAGAGCTTTGCAGTATGCGAAGATAAGAGAACTCCTTCCAAAAATGAATTTATAATCTATTTATGAGATTATATTACACACAGGAAGCATAAAAACCACTTTTGTAGGTCAAGAAGATAAGTAAAATTAATAGAATGGCATACTATAAACTGTATATAACCTGATATAAATATGTAGATTATATAATATCTCCTATTTCAAAACATTTACAATAACAAAGCTATCTTTAATAACTAGCTTTATCTGCCTTATTTTAACCTCTATAGAAATAGAAAGTATATTAGATAAAAATCTTATGAAGAATTTGAAAAATAAAGAAATACATATTCGTGAGAGAAAAATCACAATACAAACCACATTATGAACTAATGTAAAATAGCATAAAAAAAGACTAAAGAATTATTTGAAGATCTCAAATTTTAAATAAATTATTCAAAAATAAAAATAATTTTTTAATATTTTTATTGATTTCAGAGAGGAAGAGAGAGGAGAGAGAAAGAAACATCAATGCTGAAAGAGAATCATTGATCGGCTGCCTCCTGCATGCCCCACACTGGGGATCGAGCCCACAGCCCAGGCATGTGCCCTTGACCAGAATCGACCCAGGACCCTTCAGTCTATAGGCCAATGCTCTATCCACTGAGCCAAACTGGCTAGGGCCAAAAAATTATTTATATCACTGAAGGCAGTAGGTCAAATAGCTAGCTAGGTTAGGTCATATGCAGCTTCCTGAGACTGTTTCATGTACAAATTTTTCCTTCTTAATGGCTAGAAATCAAATTCATGCAATCATCTGAGTGTAGAGAGTAATGTATGTTCCTGTTTTCTTCTCTGAATTGTTCAACTCTAAATTAATTTGATCTCATCACCTGCCTTGCCAAAAAAAAAAAAAACTTCTACTCATGTCAAATTCCATGGTAGTAAGATTCTATGCTACACTGTAAGTTTACAGCCACTGTGATTACTGGAGGCGGAGCAACTGCACATTCTGAAATAGTTGAACAATTCAGGCTCCTTCTTCATCAGAGATGAGAGGAAGGCAATTGGTCTTGGGGAAGGTTATCTGAATACAAATCTCTGGCGGATACCTCACTCTAGCTCAATTATTAATCAGACCCTTTTCTTTTCCATATTGCTAAGGAACCACAGATAGAAGTTTGGATCTTTTCCCAGAAATGACTCTGAAAGCAAAGGCAAAAAAGAAGCAACGGTGGTTTTGTTCTACTTAAGCGTGACCCATCTCAATTTTCGTAAATACTGAAGTGATGAGCCAAATCAGAAAACCCTGTGCTATTTAAAATTTGACCAATGACTCACAAATTCCCAATGTTTTTCTTACCAAAAATGGCTACTGTCAATAACACAGAGGAAATAGTTGGAGAGGCCAGGCTTCCCGTCTGAGCCTAACAACAAAAGCTAAAAACGTAAGGAGAGGTTCAGAAATGTTTTGATGTGGCAAGAAAGCCATGTGGCAGGTATACTGCTTCTAAGAAATTGTTTCTCCCCTAGTTAGGACCAAATCTTCTAATCTACTAGCAGTAACAATACTACTATACACATCTGAAAAGCAGAATGGCAATTTGTTTAAAGTACTCCCAAATATTGTATATGCATTGGTTCTAGGGTTAGAAATAGTAACGGTGGGACACATAGACCCCCTTTTCTTGACAGCATTTCAATAAAACCTTTTATGTCTAGCCAGTCAGTGCTGATAGTCACATGCACATTGTGAAAAGGATATCTCAAGGCATCACACAAAAACAGCAACCTTTCTAGTGCCTTTTCCCCTGGAAAAAGATACTGGAACATCACGACGCAGTGCAATCACAACCCAAATTGTGATCGCAACAGAATGTGCATAATGCAATAGACAGAAAGTACCTTAATAAGCCAGTTAGATTGATTTCAGGATGGATATTTATTGGAGAAAAAATTGGTCTACCGATTTTAAAAGATTCCGAGATTTTTATTTCCATGAGAGAAAATGGAGGGTTTAGATGCATAATAAACATGTTTTTATATATATCCTGTGAAGCAAATGCTATTGGTACCCTGCTCATAGCTCCTCACCTACCCATCCCTTTCCTTCCAAAATGTCATATAGAAACAACCTCTTGTTCTCTGGATTCAGTAGCATTTCTGCCCATGAATTAGGCCAGAAATACCAAAAAGTTATGCACCCAAATAGCCCACACATGGTGAGAGAGATAAGTCTTGACTGGGAGTTAGTCATCCCTCATTGGGACAATTCTGATGTGTTTTACACGTATTCTGTCAGAGATTTCAGAGAAGACTGACCTCAGCTGCCCACTCACTAACACTCTGTATTACCTCTGTTGTCACTGTTTCATGGTACTACCTGAGAGCTCTTCCCAGTGAATGATTTACACCCAAATTGTTGTCTCACTTTGGGGGAATCCATACCATTACACCACCTCTATTGTTAAGCCTGGCTGATAAACTCAGGATATTTCTAAGGTAATAATATCCTGGAATAGTACGACTGACAATAAATTTATGGGAAATTTTATTTTTAAATCTTAATTGTTCAGACAAAAACTCACTTGAGATATCCCCTGTTGTTTTCTTTGGCCCTGGCTTAAATAAAGATGAGGTTTATTGGAAAAGTAAAACATTGTATTTAAGGACAACATTTAGCAGTCCATCATTTCTTCTTGTGAGTTCTAAACCTTTCTTTTTAAATATTTTTGTTCTAGTTGTTTCTCTCAATGCACTTTCACATAATGACAGAAAAAGACAAAAAGTAGTAGGAATGGGAACCTGAACAGATAGGAAAATTCCACTGAGCATTGAAAAATATGAGCAACATACTATCACAGTGAAAATGAGATTTATAGATAAAAATTGCAAGTACCTTTAATTCATGTGAGAATAAAGAAGTCTAATATAAGAGGCACCACCTCAAATACAACAGAAACAGTGGGTAAAAGGAAGAAAGCACCAGAGAATCATCACAAATTCCCTTAAATTCTGAGTCTAAGGTTGGGGCGCCATGATTCAATTCCATAATTATATTACATAGCTTAGAAGTTTGAAATTATGGAGGTTTTGCTAAAATTTAACCTGTGAGAATAGATCAGCAATTAAAAGATGCAGAAATTAGGCCAGAACCCAAAAGGATAGTTCCATCTCTCTGTTGCCATTAAGCAAATCCTATCTAATAAGAGAGTAATATGCAAATTGACCATACCACCACTACACCACAAGCCACGCCCACCAGCCAATCAGGAGTGAGTATGCAAATTAGCCCAACCAAGATGGCTGTGGCCATGGAGCGAGCAGGAGGCTTGGATTTCCCCAGCAGTGGAGGAAACCAAGCTTCCTGCATACCCTGGCCAGCCCAGGCCTCTGCTCAAGGCTACAAAGTTTCAATTATAGAAGATAAATAAATCCCAACAAAAATGGCTGCAGCCACGGAGCGAGCAGGAGGCTTGGGTTTCCCCGGCGATGGAGGAAGCCAAGTTCCTGGCCTGCCCTGGCCTCTGCTGAAGACTACAAAGTTTCAATGATAGAAGATAAATAAATCCCAGATACCAGGGCCTCTGCTTGGGTCACCAGGGGGCGTGGCCGGCCTGCAAACCACCACAGGCCCCCCGCCCAGGCTGCCCCATCCCCCAAGAGAACACCCACCCTGATCTGGGACACCATTCAAGGCAAACCAGCCAGCCCCCACCAGTGCACCAGGCCTCTATCCTACCTAATAAAAGAGTAATATGCAAATTGACTATCACTCCAACACACAAGATGGCTGCCCCATGTGGTAAAAGATGGCTGCCCCCATGTGGACACAAGATGGCCACCACAAGTTGGCCAGCAGGGGAGGGCAGTTGGGAGGGATCAGGCCAGCAGGGGAGGGCAGTTGGGAGGGATCAGGCCAGCAGGGGAGGGCAGTTGTGAGCGATCAAGCCTGCAGGTGAGGGCAGTAAGGGGTGACCAGGCCGGCAGAGGAGGGAAGTTGGGGGTGCCTGGATCTGCAGGGAAGGACAGTTAGGGTGACCAGGCCTGCAGGCGAGGGCAGTTAGGGGCAAACAGGCTGGCAGGGGAGCAGTTAGGCATCAATCAGGCTGGCAGGGGAGTGGTTAGGGGGTGATCAGGCTGGCAGGCAGAAGCGCTTAGGGGCAATCAGGAAGGCAGGCAGGAGAGCAATTGGGAGCAAGCAGTCCTGGATTGTGAGAGGGATGTCTGACTGCCCGTTTAGGCCTGATCCACTAGGATCGGGCCTAAACGGGCAGTCAGACATCCCTTGAGGGGTCCCATATTGGAGAGGGTGCAGGCTGGGCTGAGGGACACACACCCCCGTGCATGAATTTCGTGCACCGGGCCTCTAGTTCTTTCATATGATGCCTGACACAACAGAATAACAATATTAGCAACCAAAACTTGATCTCATCCCCTGCCTTGCCAAATATCTTTATATTTCTTCCAATTCTAGAAAACTGGTTGGCAGAGGTATAACAGAAAATTTAATCACAAAATATATAACCTGGAACATTTTTAAACCTAAAAGAGAAAAATATTTGATAATCCCCAAGTTAATATCCAACTTTGCAAAATACTACTTTCCTGAGATATTACACTGAACACATCCTTGTCCGCATAATTAAGTTGCAAGGCACCTGCTGATACTGTACTTGCCATAACACGCTCAGGAAGAAAGCACTGTACAGAGAGCATCAGTGGTTGTAGTAGTTATTTAACAATCTATGCTTGCAAGTGGTGTAAAAACTCAGGTTGTTCACTACACAGATGGTTGCTTCATTTCAATAAAAGAGTTTCTTTTTTTTCAATATATTTTTATTTATTTCAGAGAGGAAGGGAAAGGAAGAGAAATATAGAAACATCAATGATGAGAAGGAATCATTGATTGGCTGCCTCCAGTACATTGGACCAAGCCCACAACCCAGGCATGTGCCCTTGACCGGAATTGAACCTGGGGCCCTTTGGTCCACAGGGCAACATGCTATTCACTGAGCCAAACCGGCTAGGGCAGGAGTTTTTTAATGGATATTCTTGATCTCCACTTGCACCTATTGAAAATTCTTACAACCTCTAACAATAAAAACACTAAAAAATAAAAATTAATAAGGAATAATGTTTTTAAAAATAAGCAATGCAGCTCTTTTAACATTTTTTCATGTTTCCTAACATAAACATCCATTTAGAAAGCTGGGGATTTTGTTATTTCATAAAATGAGTTGCAGTGGGTGAGACATCTTGTGCGACATCTCTCATGCTGGTGTGTTGTTTTTTGGGGGATTTTTTTTACATACTTATATGTTCTCAATCAGCTTCTACAAGATATCTTAGAAAATATTCAGGGTGCTTAAGGTTTGAGAATAGAGACTCCATTTTTTCCTGATATCTGAGATTTTAGCAATCCTCCCCTTCATGCATCAAGTCCTTCCTCAGTACCTTATACACTAGTAGGTTTCAAGAAATTGAAAGCCTATATAGTACTTCACCCGGACTTAAAATAAGCTAAATTGAATCTCCCACAATAGGTCTGAATTTACAGTGTTAGGAGCCAGATGATTCTGATGATCCATCATTTTGATCTGACAAATATGATTACCATATTTCCTACTTAAAAATTTCATTTGTTTAGCATTATTCTGAGAATAATGATAACACTTTTTGACATGGCTCTTTATATGCTTTTTCCCTCTACCACCCTAGACTTACTATTCATCATCCTTTAGTTCTCAACTTAAATAGCTCTTCCTACAACAATCTTAAATGGATTAAATGTCCTTGCTATGATGATTTCACCTTTGGGCCCTCTATTTTTTCCCTGCACTCATATACAAAATATCTGTAATCCTTTTGACTCTAACTTTAAAATATATCCAAAACATATCCATCCATTTTCCTATCTCCATCCTCCAAGTCACATCACTTCTCACCAGGACTACACTACTATTCTCTGTTTCCTCTTTTTGCAACCCACTGTTCTACAAACCATTCTCCACATAGCAGACAGTGAGCTTTAAAATATATACATATGATCGACCATTTTTCTGAGTATCATCCTACAATGAATTCCTACTGAATTTATTTAAAAAAAGAAGTAAAAAAACAAACTCTGAACTACAGTCTATCACATGTACAGGCTCTAGCTCTTGCCCACATCTCAGCCATAATTTCATGTTTACCACTTGTTCACTTTGTTTTAAAAATATCTTTGAATAAAGGTATTTTATCACTTTATTCCTATTTTCTAAGCCCCCTAAACTTGTTTTTGTCTGTAATGACTTTCCCTAAATATTCCACTGACTAAAATGAAATTTCCCCAAATCTTAGATTGCCTGGCTTATGTTATTCAGGTCTTAGCTTGAATGTTACTTTTCCAGAGAGGTATCAGATTTCACTATCTAATTCAGTCACACAGTAATGCTCAGGATCTAACATATATTACCTACATTACTTTATAATGCCTGACATTATAAAAAAATCATTTATTAAATAATTATCCATAGTGATCTTGTCAATGTTGTGATCAACTTCAGTCTAATCTTGGCACACAGTTTAGCTTTGGCACATGTCAGTAAATATTTCTTGAATGAATAAATAATTTTATGAATGAATGACATCTATCTAATAAAAGAGAAACATGCAAATTGACCATACCTCCACTATGCCCACAAGCCATGCCCACCAGACAATCAGGAGCGAGCAAATTAACCCAACAAATATGGTGGCAGCCATGGAGCTGGAGCAAGCAGGAGGCTTGGGTTGCCCCTGGCAATGGAGGAAGCCAAGCTTCCTGCCCATCCTGGCTGGCACAGGCCTCCACTCAAGGCTTCAAAGTTTCAATTATAGAAGATAAATAAATCCCAGATACCAGGGCCTCTGCTTGGGTCGCCAGGGTGTGTGGCCAGCCTGCAAACCACCACAGGCCCTCCGCCCAGGCCGCCCCATGCCCCAAGGGAACCCCCACCCTGATCCAGAACATCCTTCAGGGCAAACCAGCCAGCCCCCACCCATGCATCAGGTCTCTATCCTATCTAATAAAAGAGTAATACGCAAATTGACCGTCACTCCAACACACACATGATGGCTGCCCCCATGTGGACACAAGATGGCCACCACAAGATGGTCATCAGGGGAGGGCAGTTGGGAGGGACCAGGCCTCTAAGGGAGGGTAGTTGGAGCCGATCAAGCCTGCAGGGGAGGGCAGTTAGGGGTGACCAGGCCAGCAGAGGAGGTAAGTTGGGGGTGACCCAGGCCTGCAGGGGAGAGCAGTTGTGGGGGACAAGGCCTGCAGGAGAGGGCAGTTAGGGGTATCAGGCTGGCAGGGGAGCAGTTAGGCATCAATTAGGCTGGCAGGAGAGTGGATAGGAGGTGATCAGGCTGGCAGGCAGAAGTGGTTAGGGGCAATCAGGAAGGCAGGCAGGCGAGCAGTTGGGAGCCAGCAGTCCTGGGTTGTGAGAGGCATGTCTGACTGCTCGTTTAGGCCCGATCCTACCAGGATCGAACCTAAAAGAGCAGTCGGACATCCCTCGAGGGGTCCCAGATTGGAGAGGGTGCAGGCTGGGCTGAGGAACACACACCCTCCCCCATGCACAAATTTCGTACACCGGGCCTCTAGTTTATAAAACTATGCTGATATATATTAATATGTGTATATATGTGCCTAACATAATGACTAACCATGCAGGCACTCAATAAATACATTTTGAATGAAAATATCTGCTTTTACTGAGTCTATTTATGCTACTGCAAGGATTATGGAATCTATTTCCCCTTTATAGCAGATGATTAAATATGTCTCTTTTGTATGTTCATATACAGTATGGGAAGAAATATATGTAAAAAGATGGCCTGCTGAGTGGTCTATGCCCACCCCAGAGTTTACACTGACCAAGAACGTGTCCTTAATAAAGGCAGGCCTGTATGTATATAAAAAAATTTACACAAATGCTGAGCAAAAAGATATTGGTCTAAAAAAGAGAATTTAGATATATTATCTAGAGAATTTGGAAATGTTGTTGAAACAAACAACTCTAAGAAGGACTAAATTATATAACAGAATGGTTATCTTTGAAGAGTCAGCTGGTGAGCCTCAAAAGACAGTGAAACAAAAATTTTAGTAAAGTTAAAATTTTAAGAACAAAAAGTCCAATATAATATCACTTATAATTGGATTATTTTCTTCCTTTTGTTAAGTTGTATGAGTTCCCTGTATATTTTGGAGATTAACCCCTTATCAGGTGTATCATTGGCAAATATCCAATTAGAAATGGATATTTTTAATATTCAATTAAAATACACTTCTCCAAAGTGAACATACAGAAAGCCAAGAGACATAGTGCTCAAAGTTAATAATCATCTGAGAGATGCAAATCAAAACGACAATCAGATATCACCTTACACCTGTCAGAATGGCAATCATCAACAAATCAACAAACAAGTGCTGGCGAGGATGTGGAGAAAAAGGAACCATCCTTCACTGCTGGTTGAAAACAGACTGGTGCAGCCACTGTGGAAAACAATATGGAGTTTCCTGAAAAAATTAAAAATGGAATTCCCATGTGACCCAGGCATCCCACTTCTAAGAATATATCCTAAGAAACTGGAAACACTCATCAGAAAGAATATATGTACCCCTATGTTCATAGCAGCACAATTTACAATAGCTAAGACTTGGAGACAGCCTAAGTGCCCATCAGCAGATGAGTAGATAAAAAAAAACTATGGTACATCTACACAATGGAATACTACACAGCGATAAAAAAGAAAGAACTCTTACCATTTGCAACTAGTATAGATGGACCTGGGAGTATTATGCTAAGTGAAATAAGCCAGTTGGAGAAAGATAAGTATCACATGATCTCACTCATATGTGGAATATAATGAACAACATAAACTGGTAATCAAAAATGGACCTAGAATCATAGAAGCATGAAGAGACTGTTAAACCTCAGAGGTAAGGCAGGGAAGGGTGGGTGGGAAGAGATCATCAACCAATGAACTTTTATGCATATATGCATAATTTGTGGACACAGATAATGGGATGGTGAGGGCCTGGAGGGGTGGGGGATGTAAGCGGGCTGGAAGAGGTTATGGGGGGGAAAAGGAGGACCTGTGGAATATTTTCAGAAATATTTTTAAATAAATATATTTTTAAATAATATCATTTACGTAAGCATAACTCAACAAAATTACTGTAAGTATAAAGGGAGGTGGGAGAAAGACAATGGCTGAGGTTTACATTTTAAATTCAAAACAGTAGTCCTTCCTGGTAAGAGGAATGAGACTGGATAATGGTCAAGGAATAGAGGTCAGAGTTATCTGGATTATTTTAACATTGCAAATGGAAATTTATTCATATTACTCGTGCAACTTTAAAAATAAAATATTGAGAGGGATGTGTGTGTTCAGGCCTACAAATCTGATAAGAAAATACTTGAAAAAAATCATAATTTGAAATTGATACCACAATAAATATTATAGATTATGACCCTTGCTTTTAATCAAAGGAAATCAAAGTCAGTGCACCATTTTATTTTAAGATTGAGCACACATTACAACAAAAAACAATGCATAATATATATGAAGCTCATGAATGAAGTTCTAGAAACCTTTCTGTAATCCTTTCAATAGGTCAACCTCCTTAATCTATTTAGAAGGGTACTTCTACTTTTTTTCCATGGGGAAAAAACCTCTCTTGTTTCTACTATATTACCACGCAAGTCAGTCCAGGAGACAAAGATGTGGGTGAACAGCAGATGAGGGTACTCTTGGTGACTTCTAATTTAGTAATCAAGATAAAGAAGATAGAACATTGCTAAATATTTAGAAGACCTGAACTTTCAACCAACTTGATCAAATTGAAATGTATATATTACATTCTGTTCAACAACAGCAGAACACACTTTTAAAGTCTATGGTATATTGACCAAGACAAACCATATTCTGGTTTATTAAACAAAAAAAACAAAATTAAGAATATTAATCATACAAAGTATGTTATTTAAACTCCTAAAAAGTAAATTATATAAATCCTGAAAAATATCTGAAACAATTGGGTTTTAGCAAATTTTGCAATGTGAGATTAGGTAATATAAAATTAATTACACTGATGCTTTTTTTTTAACTTTTTTGTTGATTTCAGAGAGGAAAGGAGAGATAAAGAGAGCGAGAAACATCAATGATGAGGGAGAATCATTGATTGGCTGCTTCCTGCATGCCCCGCACTGCGGATCAAGCCTGCAACCTGGGCATGTGCCCTGACCAGGAGTCAAAACATGACCTCCTGGTTTGTAGGTCAACATTCAACCACTAAGCACACCGTCCAGGCAATTAGATTGCTTCTTAAAGTTACAATTTAACACTTTTACTTATTTTATAAAGCATGTAATGAATATGACTATTCAAGTGTTCAATTTTCAGAAGCAATATTTGTGGATGGGCCTAATATTAATATTGCCTTTTGTATTCACTATTGTGTTTTTTTATCTCTTATATTTTACTACCAGTTTCTTGTACTCTACTATCAAATTTCAGTAACAGCAAAAATATTTGGTCATGTAATCTGGCCTGCTTACTTAAGTGTAACTTTTAATAAAAATAAAAACAGGTAAAAATAACTCTTCTACTATAATATGTATATAAACCAGAGGATTTTTAGCAACCTAATAAATATGAGACTCAGTATAAATAAATCATCTATGTACTCACTAAAAATGACAAGAGAAGAAATTCAAGAATCTTTTTGATCTTCCTTATCTAATATATAGTTAGATAACATTTCAAGAATATTCTTTAACTCCAGCATCCTATTTAATAATAGAGTAATATGCAAATTGACCGTACCTTCGCTACACCCACAAGCCACGCCCACCAGGAAACCGTTGCAGGGATGTTGGGGTGTGGCGGAGCCCGAGGCCGGGAAAGCCTGGGGCGGAGGCTTTCCCTGCCTTGGGCACCAGCAGGGAGCCTGCACAGATCGAAGGCAACGACCGGTCAACTCCTACGATCCATAGCAGGGACGCTGGGTGCGGCCGAGCCCAAGGCCGGGAAAGCCGCCCCAGGCTTTCCTGGCCTTGGGCACCAGCGGGGAACCTGCATGGATCGCAGGCAACCACGGGGGTCGGCTCCTAGGATCCGTAGCAGGGAGGCTGGGGTGCAGCAGAGCCAAGGCCACCGCCCGGGGCCAAGCCCCGACCCTGAAAGAAGGCAGAAGGCGGTGGCCACAGCCAAGGCCTGGGCCCCCGGTGCCAGCAGAAAACTGGTGCAGGCAGCCAGGTGAATGAAGGTCTATTGCACGAATCTTCGTGCAAACGGGCTGCTAGTTAGAAAATAATACTGAGATCTCATAATTGTTACAAGTAATTAGCCATATATTTTAGCTTAAATTGTTCATCAAACTTATGAGAAGGCCAAAGGCTAATTCTTTCTATAACATCTGGTTCCCTCTCAGGGAACTTTCCTCAAGCAGAACAATGTAACCCAGATGGGAAAATATAACCTATTGGCCCTTTTCTGCAGTCTGGGCTACCAAAATGTTGCCTGTTTTCTCACATGTTATAGAGGCCATAAATCGTAAAACAATGCACAACCCCCGGAGAGGGCTGTCAGTGCTGGCGCCAGACCAAGCCCTTAGGTATGGTCTCACAACCCCCATCCCCACACACAGGGCTTTTTGCAAAGCCCCCCCGAGAGGTCCGGAAGTCCCATCCATATTTGGGGGACAAAGAAGCCAAAAAGTTATAAAGGAAAAGCTTCCACCAGATTGCTTTGCTCAGACTTTGAAAGGTAACTCCTCTGAGTCGGCCGGCGTAATAAAGCTGTGTAACTCCATTTCTCTAAGCATTGCTTGGTTTTTCCCTGGTCTCCTAAAGCACTTACTAAATTCCAATGCCTCTATTTTCTAAGAAAACAAAAAAATACAATTTCATTTTCTTAACTCTAATTTTTCTTTCACAAGTCCTTAAAAATATAGAGGGAAGGAAAATGTCCAATTATATACTTTTTTTTTCCTTAACTGAAATTGTTCATTCATTGGCAGCTGGCTTTTTGGTTCTGAAGTTTTATGAATTCTCCTTGGATGTATGTATATATTCTGAAAATAAATTCTGCCTAGAGCACTATGACTCATCAGGAGGTAGAAAAACTTCTAAATAAATGTTCCTTTCATCCCTCCCTATGATTTCTCTTGGATTTTAGTTCTTTTACATCAATAATGAAAAGTAGTATCACATTCTATATCTGGACCACTGGATTGCTTTATGTTGGGAATATACATATTATGTCACCTTACCAAACTATGCTTTCTGTGTAACATTTTTAAAATCAATTTTAAATATAAAAGATCCAGATTCAATTCATTTCTCAAGTCTATTGATAGTGGGTATTAATTAACTTTGAATAACCACACAATGAACCCTTAAAAATATGTCTTGAGTAAAAAGTAAACAAATAAAAATAGCTTTAATACTGTTTTACTTACTGCTAATGAGAATCTGTGCACAAAATGTAGGTTTACATATTTAAAACAAGAATTTAAAGATTACTTGTTCTTTAAAAATGTACCAAAAACTCAGCTTACCCAGGGTTCAATTTGGAAACCTCTTTTCAGCTATGTTAATTAAGAAAAGACTTTTTGTCCATTATTTCACTCTCCTAGATGAACGATGTGATGTTAACTCCAGAGCAAGGCTGGAGGGTGAGAGAGGAGGAGAATATTCTGTGCCACCTTGAAAAAATCTATTCCAAGCTGCCCCACGAAGACTCAAGTGCTTCTAGTTCATAAAGCTATGTAGTATCACTCGGTGGGGCTCTCTCTCCCCATCTTTATTTCTGGCTCAGATCATTCTTTCCAAGTATTAAATATACTCACAAAAATACAGAAACATGTTTGGCAGTTAAAAGGGACTTTGTATTCCCATGCATACATGATGCAAGAACCAAGGGTCTTAAACATTCCTAAAATTGCAATTTAGTGTCTGACATAAAGTAGGAACCCATATCATCAACTTTCTGATTAATGTCTGTTCTATCACACCCAACTAATCTGGCTCTTATAAACCAGACCTTATTAGGGATTTTACTCATTTGCACCTTGTTTTTTGGCATTCCAAACGGGTGGTCCTGAGACAAATGTTGGTTGTTGCTGTGTTGTGAATGTTTGTGTGTGTGCGTGTGCGTACACACGTGTACACACACACACACATACACACATTCATATTTTGAAATCTTAATCCCTAAGGTGATTTAGGAGGCAGGGCCTGAGAGAGCTGATTAGATCATGAGGAAGGAACCCTCAGATTGGGATCAGTTCCCTTGTGAAAAAAGGATCTGCAGAGCTCCCTAGCCCTTTCCGCCCTGCGAGGACACACTGAGATGTCAGAAGTCTACAGCCCTGAAGAGGACCTTTGCCAGAAGCCAGCCGTGCTGACACCCTGATCTCGCTGTGAGAAATAAATATCTGTTGTTTACAAGCCACCCAGCCTAAGCTATTTTGTTATAGCAGCCTGAACAGACTAAGACAGGTGCTTTGAAAAGACAGTGGCACAACAAAGTTTTGAGAAAGAAATAATTTGAATTGTAGATAATATTGAGGTTACACTAAAAAGCACATTGACAAGGAAGTAGATAACTAGCAAGATGCTACCAACAATAACGCTTTTCATGGATGCCTAGATGTGCAGAACCCTGCTGGCTGTCCTCTCCTACATTTCCAGAGGACTTCAATTTTTAAGTATTTATAACTGTGGAAAGAATAAACAGACTGTGAATTAAAACCCACGAAAGAAGCTGCCATTCTGACAGGGTTATACACCTGAGGTCTGGGGAACTGATAGTTTGTTAATTTAATGTAGTCTCTAAAATTATTATAACCCTTTTGACCAAAACATTGAAAAATCACTATTTCCTTGATATTAATAAACATATTTGTATCCTCAGGTTGGGAAGATTTTTATGAAATTTAGTCATGTCAAATACTGTTTTCATAATGTTGGTTCCTAGAAATTACTTTATACACAGTTAATTAATCTTACCTAAATAGTAATTTTCCTCCCCCATTTAAAAAATATATAGCATATTACATACTTTACATGCACCAGATGCCCAGGTGAAGACTTTACATAAGCATCTTATTTCACCTTCACTACCCTATATGGTAGTGCTACACAGGAAAATAAACCCAGGCTTACAGAATTTAATACCTGATGCAGAGCAAAGCTAGAAAGTGACCTCAAGGATTCTGATCACAGGGTACATGTTCTTAATTATCATGCTACATTGTTTTATGGATGCGGAATCTAGATATGAAGAACTAAATGACTTATATGTGCTTATGTAGTAAATTAGAGATAATGTACATTTGAAATTCAAATGAAATATTACCATTCTAGCAGTCAAACCAGACTGAAATCCAGGTATTGGCCAGAACTACGTTCTCATCAGAAGGTGAAATCCCTTAGATGGTATGCAGAATGCATCTCCTTGTAACTACAGGACTGAGGGCTCTACTTCCTTGCTGGCTGTCATGTGGGGGCTCCCAGCCCAGGGAGGCTGACCACAGTCCCTCTGCTACCTAATGCTCTCCACAGCCACCAAAAAAGCCAGGGCTTTCAATCACACAGATACGAGAAAATGGGTCTTGCTAATAAGGTGAATCGGCTTAGAAATGGACCGCTTCCTAGTGGAGACTCCAGATAAGAAAGACTGTAGCCCAACTGAACAACTGACTGCAGCCTCATGACACCCTGAGTAGAGGACCCACAGTTAAGCCATCCCCATCATTCCTGCCCACTGTGGGACTCGTTGGCATGAGCAGGGACTGCCATAGGGGGAGCCAGGGGGGTCAGCAGAGGGCAAGACCCAGCCCCATGCCATGTGGACAAGAAGGGAAGCCAGTGGACAAATACCAGTGGGTCTAGGAACAGGAGTTAGACGGATGGTTAAGGTCTGGTTTCCTGATCCACAGAACCTCTGAGAAACTAAATATGTGTGGTTTTAAGCTGCTAAGCTTGGGCTAAATTGTTACTTAGCCATAGAAAAGTAATACAAATTTTGGTAGCATAAGTGGTGCATGTAATAAATGACTAAAATGTGGGCGTGCCTTCGAAATGAGGGAGGGGGAAGATGCTGGAAGGATCTTGATGAGCACAAGAGAGCCCGAATCAACTTAAGCAGACTGTTAGTAAAAATATGATGTTGACAAAACTGCCAGTTAGGGCTCAGAAGGAAGGGAGAAACATGTTATTGAAAAAAAACAAGAAAGGGGATCCTAGTTATAAAGTAGCAGAAAACTTAACTTTGCTCCTTCAGTTATATGGAAATATCAGAGAACTTGGAAGCAGCCCTGCCTCATTCAAGCCTCTGAAGAGACTGCAGCCCAAGCCAACCCTAAAGCAGAAACTAGTTAACTCTACCAAGACTTCTCTCCTGTGGAAACTGTGAAATAATAGGTGTTAAGTTGTTTAAAGTCCCTAAGTCTGTGTCGTTTGTTACACAGCACAGACAACTGGTACAGTCATGTAATAAAATTCAGCCACATCTTGGGATTATGGACATTTAATTTCCTATAATGTCTTTGGTCTATAATTACAATAATTACTAATGAAAACTGTCTACAATGTCAGGACTTGATTACTTAGGTAGAAATATGATTTGAGACATAGGAAGAAAGACACTGTTTAAATTCAGTCAAAGAAAAGAGTTGACTATTTTGTTTTGAATTCTACATGCAGTGAAAGAGTCTGTAAAATTTTTACCTAATATTTGTATAAAATGAATTGGTAAAAAAAAAAGAAAGGTTCTGTAAAATCAAGGCCAACTACAGGCCAGGGTTAGACCTAAGTCTCCTGATAGCTGGTTCAGCCAGTATTTAACTCCATTACACTGGTTTTTCATCATTATTATCTTTTCTGTAGTCATCTATTCCCTCATTTATTATTTTTATCAACAAACTGAATGCTGATTATGTTACATTCAAAATAATTTTCTAGTCACTGTGGATAATCAAACATATACTATCAACAACAATGCATGTAAGTAAACAGCACAAAATAGGCTATGAAGCGTTTCATAGGAGAAGGACAGATCATGATAAATTAGCATTTAAAGAACAAAAAGAATACAGTGTACTTTTTTGGGAAGGAGAGTGGGCATTGAGAAAAGCCTTAAGGATCATGTAGCATCTTGCCAAACTTTAAGGGACCAAAAAATTTAGTATCAATGGCATTATGGTAAATGTTAGGATAAAGTACTGCTTTCTCAGGAGGGTGATTTTGTATAAGATATCATGTTCTTCATCAAGTAGACTTAACTCAGTTTTCTCAAACTTTGGTCATCAGAATCATCCACATACATTTTTAAATGTATTTGTTTGGGGAGGAGTATTTACGTGTATATTTTTTAAAATGATTCTGATGAATAAGATGTAATATTGTTGTTTCCCCCATATTTAATTTTGTTGCTATTAAAGTTACACATATGTAACTTTTAAAGTATGCATTTAACTTGGAAAGAGTGAATTTCTTTTAAACAAACCAAAAAAATTAATAATCTCACTGACTGCATTTGTATTCTGGATCTTAAAGAGAGACAGTGGGGTTCAGAAATTAACAACATGGGTTTTGGAGTCCCACAGGTCTGGATTTTACTTCTGACTCAAAATTAACTACATGATCTTGGGGCAGTTGCTTATCTCTTAGAGCCTAGGTTTCCACAAGGGTAAGCAGGATATGGATATGGACACTTCAGTATATAGCCAGACCTGCATGGCAGGTATTATTGCTCTTAAAGTGGAAGAAACCTAGAAGTAATTTTTGCTCCAATTTCTCTTCCTTGGCCTTTCACTCATTTGTAAACAATAATAACAACAACAAAACGACAGGGAGTTTCTTGCTAGAGAGGAAATAGTTGTACTCTCTAGAAGCCCCTCCACACAAACCACAGAACCCTAGCTTGTGTTTCCTATTTCACTTATTTTGATATCCTTGAAAAGAACTGGGATCTTCTCTCAATCTAAAACTGAAAGGTATGTTTACTTTCTAAAATGGTAGCTAAAGTAAACCAAAGTTAAAGTCATTTTTATGAACTTTTCACCTGAATAGCTTTTAGTTTCTACATAAGTTCTATTCCAGGCATCATAACACTTTGTGGAAAACAATTCAAATCATGGGATAATTGTTTTTTTAAGTAATGTGTTACCCTAGAAATGTAATAGTTGTGAGGAGTGAAGAACACATTAGAAAGCAATTGAGTTTAATTGCATTCTTGGGACTGCTTTGTTGTGCCTGCAGCTATTTTTCTTTCTTTCTTTTTTCTTTTCACCATTAAAAAAAAAAATCAAGTACTGAAATACATTTTTCAGTTGCCACTACAATTGTAGAGTGATTCTATAGTTAGCCTTCAACTACTGAATGACATTTAAAGATAAAAAGGCTTTGAAATGTATTTTTCTAAAACACTGAGATTTTACCCTCAACACTGCTACAAAGTTTAATTTGTTTTTGTTTTTGTTTTTCTCCCATCCTCCATGTCACTTAGGAAGGATATCAAAAGGTATTTCTGAGCAGGAGTCTTGGAAATGTTGACCTTTCCAAATAACTTTAAAATCGGGATATCAAGAGACTGTAAACACAATCATGTTGGATTTTAGCACTCTATATAAAAGATTTGTGTTGAAGGGGAGCAGAATTTGTCACTCTTTGGCATAAAAATTATTTTAGGCTAATTATTTTTTAAGAAATAGCAGACACAGGAGAAGCTCTGGAAACTGAGTAGAAGTTACCCTTTTGTAGAGCCACTTACAATTATAAGGGAATTTGCAAGGGTGTTCTCTCTGTGCCAGGAAGAGCAGGATAACTTTCAGTCTCTAGAAACTCTTACCAATAGAGAAGGCAAGGACACAAATCTGCCTAACAGCATTACCCTTATTTACTATGCTTTGCCTGATCACTTCCCATCACTGGCCTATCCCCCCATTTCTTCCCCCAGCATCTTTCATTGTTTTTAGCTGAGATGGTATTTAAGGAGATGGCTTGGGCCATTTTGGAGAGGAACTCAGTTTTCCTGGGTATATCCCAGGTATTTATGTTATTAAACTTTTGCTTGTTTTTCTCCTGTTAACCTGTCTTTTATTACAAGGGGTAGAGGGTGTCTCAGCCAAGAACCTAGAATGGAAAAGGGAAAATTCTTTTTCCTTGCCCAAAAAGTGTCCATCTAACTTGAAAACAAAGAATTCTACAGACTTCCTTTGGAAATATGGCATTGATGCGGCATCCTTTAACTAAAAGCCTGAGGCATGACTTTGTCAAGAGCTATGGAAGTGAGATTCTGAGCAGTTAAGCATATTGTCCCAGATAACAATAAACAACAACAAAACATAGCTGAACACTCAGTACATTAGAGGTTAAACTCTGACCTGTGCACACTGTGCTTCAAACTGTATTCATGGGGGAAATAAGCCTAATGGGTAACAGGTTTAAAACTTTCAGAAAAATAATAATACTCCAAATTGTATTATCCAGTGTATAATACCAACTTTCAAAAACTTGGCCCAGAATACATGATTCTTGGGGAAATGAGGAAGAGCGCCTAATCAATCTGCACATAAAGCAGAAAATGCAATCATGAACAATTCTATGTGATGGACATGTATTCAGCTTTGCCTTTTGTAAGATACTGTGCAAAGCATTACCAGGAATACATTATCGTCACTATGCTACTAAAGTTTTATATCGGGAAGCTAAAATGACCCCAACCAACATGGAAGTAATCACCTTAATGTTCCCCTCAGCTTCACTAAACTTTAGACAGGTTTCTTGCTGACTATAGGCTTCTGATCCACCTTTTCTTACAGCATTTACTTTAGATAGCTTGTAATTACAAATTCTTTCCCTAACCCTTTGAAATGTAGTTAAATCATCTCCCAGCCTCTTGCTAGTTTCACAGCCCAGGAATATTTTTTCAAAGATGAGAGAACCATCTTTTGAAATGTACTCATCTATTTACATAGAGCCCCTATCTCTAAGTCTCTGAGAGGATAACTTAGATAAACACAATTAGCAAATACAACCTAATCACATTGACCAATGACCCTCTTCTGATCCTCTAGAGCAAACATGTCAAACTCAAAGGCTAACACGGGCCAAATAAACAAGGCTTAAGTTCATGTGGGCCACAAAAAAACAAAAGCTTCAATTTTCATAGAAATGTAGGTTTATTTCGATAGAGACATGTTGACTACAAAGGGCTGAAATAAATGAGTAATCGTTAACATAAAATAACAGAACATTTTAATAAAAATTAATATTTTTTCTTGAACATTAACTTACCAGACACGGATAACTACACAAATCAATAAGTGTAATGCAAATAAACCTATTTTTCTTCTTCTCTGAAAGCAAAATATTTCCTGTTGTGCACACCAAACAAGTCAGTCCAAGACTAATGACCTGGCCATCGGCTGCTAAAATACTCGCTGCTAGTATTAGTGGAGAGAAATGGCGAGCCTGCGCCTAAGGCACGTAAGGGAAATGAATGCAACATGATTATAGTAATCAGTCAGTAGCGAACGTTGTAGTTCGTTATTAATAATTATGTATAACAGGATATTGTAAAACTTAAGTTACAAAATTTTTAGTAAAACGTTTCCTACATACCTTTGGCCCGCAGCTGCAAGTTTGACATGCTTGCTCTAGAGCTTTATCACCATCTCAACCCAGCTAAATGAAACTTTTGAATCATTGGAGTTGAGTTCAATCTCCCCTGTGCCAATAGAATAAATTCTTCCTTGTTTGTTTAACTCTGACCAGTATAATTTTTTAAAAAATATATTTTTAATGATTTCAGAGAGGAAAGCAGAGGGAGAGATGGAAACATCAAAGATGAGAGGGAACCATTGATTGGCTGCCTCCTGTATGCCCCCTACTGGGAATTGAGCCCGCAACGTGGGCATGTGCCCTTGACCAGAATCAAACCTGGAACCCTTCAGTCCACAGGCCAGCACTCTATCCACTGAGCCAAACTGGCTAGGGCTGCCCAGTATAATTTTTATGTGATAGCATATTGATTCAATAGAAATTAGACAATATGAAGAAGTTTATATTTTTGAAAGATTGAAAAGTTGTCAGTTGTGATAAACTATATGAAAATGACCAGTCAGGGACTAGCCTCACAAGTTGCAAATTGTATCTGGGTCTCTACTTAAATATAAGATATAGTTGACAGCCTTAGATTTCTATCCCATGCATCTCTTTGTGTCTGCATGGTTTGTAAGTAGAGTTAGATGTTACCCAGTTACCCTGAGTTACTACAGAATGTATCCTGAAGAAGAAGAGTCTAGAACAAAACTAATGTTCGAACAGTAGTAAAGAGTAAGGACCAAAGGATTGGAGAGAAAAAGAATGATGTGTCAGAAAAGAGCAACCAGATTAATTTTAACTAGAGTACAGAGTTCACTCTGGAGAAAATCGAGAAATAAATGTGCTAAGTTATAGAAATCTATTACTAGCAAAGATCAGTACATAGTCTCTCTTGCTTAAAGGGTTATTTGAAATAATGTAATTTTTAGTAATTTTGAAGTTTAAATTTGGACTCAGACATTTGTATTTTCAAGTTGTTTTAGAAAAAGCCTTTCCCTTTTTTCTTTTTAACATTAAAAAATAATTGAGCATCAAATGACTGGATTATTTTGTAAATATTTTCACAGTATGTTTCTCATGTTAAATATTCTATATAGTTCTATCATGCAAAATTTACTTAAATTTTTAATCTATATTATTGTTCTGTATCTCTCATAAAGATTTCCATAATTCCTTACCACCATAAAGCAGCATATTTTTATTTATACTATAATTACTTCTACAGATACAATATTCAACACTCTGCTGCTCATTAATTAATCATTTCCACATTAATAAATTTAAAAATTTTCAGTCCACTTTAGCATACCTGAAATATTGGACACTATTGGCCACTCTCTTTCTTTCACGATATTCTCCCATTTCTTTACATTTAGATACTGAACAACCATGATTTTCATTCTAACACCTTCTCCCTCTGCCTGTAAACTTATATACATAATTTGAACTTCCCTTACAAACCTCATCATTTCAACATTAAACTCTGCAAGCCTTTTAAAGCAAGTATGAATTACACATCTCTAGCATGCCTAAGAGCATTTGTCTAGATAGGCCTATGTCTGTTTAGTGGAGACCCAGAGTAGTTAACATTGTTAACTTGTCAAAGTTAGTTGTCAAAGTAGTTAAATTGTCAAAAAAAATTCCTGGAATCTGGGGGCATAAAAGTGTTGAATAGTATGCATTTACTCAGCAAACATTTAGTAATGAACTACAGTGTCTCAGATATTGGGATATATCGTGAATATACACAACTAAGACAAAGGACTTACATTCTAGTGAGAAAAAAGTAAGCAAAGCAAGGGGATGAACTAATATTGTAGCAAACCTATTATTTGTCAAAAATTCTGCATGGCATGAGAATTATTATTCTCTCCTATCATATGAAACAAATAAAATCCAAAGAAATCAAATAACCTTCAATTTCTCATTTTTTTGTACATTGCAGAATCAGAATTAAAATCTAAGTTTAATTGTTGTAAGTTCCAAATTCTTTCTGTAAATATCTTGCTCAAAAGAAATTAATCCGAACACTAAAACAAAAAGCCAGTCAGAGAGTGATGTCAGCAAGATGATAAAATAGGAGGTATCCTGCCTTCATCCCTTACAAAACCACTGATTTTGCAACCATCCAGAGACAAAGTGCCTTTGTGGGAGCTTCAGGATCTAGGTAGGAGGTTGCAACACCCTGCTGGAGCCTAAGACAAAGGACAGTGCTGCTCAGAAGGCTGACCTGCTTCCTGGTAACAGTCAGCTGACTGGGGACCTGACTGCAAATCCGACCTGGAAGCAGCACTATGACCCAGCCCCAGCCCTGATCACATCCCTGAGGCTGACCCTTCTATCCAGAGACTCAGCAAAAGCTGCACCTGCCAACAAAGTGAGCAAAATGAAAAGATAATACAAAGAATGGGAGAAAATATTTGCAGAGCATATATCTGATATACAGTTGATATCTAAAAAATATAAGAAACTTTTACAACCCAAAAGCAAAAATAAATAAGCAACCTGATTAAAAAATTGGCAAAGGATCCAAATAGACATTTTTCCAAAGACATAAAGATGGTACATGAAAAGATGCTCAGGGAAATACAAATCAAAACCATATGAGATATCACCTCATACTGTTAAAAATGGCTATTACTAAAAAACAAAAGATAACAAATGTTGGTAAGGATGTGGGGGAAAGGGGAACCCTTGTACACTCTTGATGGGTATGTGGATTAGTACCATCATTTTGGAAAAGAGTATGGAGTTTCCTCAAAAAATTAAAAATAGTATTACCATATTATATTCTAGCAATCCCACTTCTGAGTATGCATCTAAGGGAATTGAAATCCAGATCTCAGAAAGTTATCTGCACTCCTGTGTTAACTGCAATGTTATCCACAAAAGCTAAGACTGTAAACACCCTAAATGCTCATCAATAGATGAATGGATAAAGAAAATGTGGTATATACATACAATGGAATATTTAAGGAAATATAAAAAAATAAGGAAATCCAGCCATTTATGACAACATAGGTGAACCAGAAGGACATTATGCTAAGTGAAAAAGGCAAACAACAAGGACAGATACTGAAATAGAAATTCACAGAAGCAGAGTGTGGAATGATGGTTACCAGCGTCTGGGGGCAAGGGGAAATGAGGAGGTGGTGGTCAAAGGGAACAAAGTTTAAATATACAAGATAAATAATTCTGGAGACCTGCTATACAACATAGTGCCTGTAGTGACTAATACTGCACTGTAACGGTGTACCTAAATCTTTGCTGAGCAGGTAGATCTTGTAAGTGTTCTATCACAATATTTTAAGAAAAACTGACAGAGATGTCAGTTTTGGAGGTTATTAATAAGTTTATGACATTAATAATGATGATGGTTTCATAGGCATAGACTCATCTCCAAACAGATTAAGTTGTATATATTAAATATTTACAGCTTTGTGTATATCTCTAAGATCTCAATAAAGTGCATTTTAAAAAGGAATCCAGTTTGATAGGAGAATGACTTGACTTGCTGTAACACACATGTGTGCACATACACATACATACAGATTTAATTTCTTTGCTTTCTATGGTATTTTCTGAATTGGTATTTCTTGAATCCAGTCACTACAGAATATGTGCCAAGAAATACAAATTCATAAAATACCATAGAAAGCAAAGAAATTAAATGTGTATGTATGTGTATGTTTACACATGTGTGTCACAGCAAGTCATTCTCCGATCGAATTGGATCTCTTTATACATTTTCTCTGCTTCTTAAAGTGAAGAGTAGAGCAATTAGTTGTTTTAAAATGTTGGTGAACATTAATTGACCTATAAGTTGAAGGTAAATTATGTTAGGGAAAGAAGCAGGTTAGGTATTTTAAATGCACTCTTTAATTTGAAGATGGATACATTGAAAAAATCAGTTAGCTTGGAATCAATGTGTCTACTACACTTTCTTTTTAATTATTCTAACACAATAGATATTAATATTATGCCTTGATGCTTTATGAATAAAAATCTTTCAGTAATAGTCTTTTACGTGTTTTTATAAATGTCACAAATATTAGAAGAGAAAAAACCAGAATGGCAGCATTACAATGGCTAATGCTCTTCTGTCATATTTCAGTTCCTCCTCATTCAGCAAAAGCAATGAGAACAATTGTGAGAGTATTTTCTTTTCTAAGCAGTTTAGAATAATGTTATTTAGCTTGGACAACACTGTCATTTATTTAGCATCAATATTAATGATTTGGAATTGGAGTAAAATTACAGTAATGAAATTCATAGCTGATACTAAGTCTTCAGCAGCTATAACTTCCAAAGAGAGATAAACATAGAAAATGCCTTCATCACTTGGAAACCTCGTGTGAACTGCAATGGGAATTTTAACAGGCACTTGGACTTTTGGAAATAAGCATTAGATATTTCTAGGGAGAAATGAACCTTTGAATTAGAGATTATTATTTTAAAACCAATATTCCAACTGACAAAACATTAGCTCACTTCACTTGAATAATATTTTGTTGCTTCTTACTCTGTATAAAGGAAAACTGTATATTACTCTTTTAAATGTAAGTCACTCATAGGTCAAAGTCCTGTCCGTGAAACTTCTTCACCAACCAGTCCCTTCAAATATATGATTTTTTTAAATCATTACTAAAGAGTTAAGGTTTAATGATCTATCGTACACAGCAAGTTGAGCCTTTGCTAGCCTTACCTTTGTCTGCCATCAATACTGGCACCTAGGCATTATCCCATGAGGGGTTAAATTCAGTTACAAAGGAAATGTCATGAAGCCATGTTTGCATATATATGGATGCCTTTCATCTCAGTTTCAACCAAGGAAAGAAACTCTTTTCATTCAGTCTAATACACCTTCCCCATCTACTGAGCCAAAAGGTTGATGACCACAGAGGCAGCAGAGGAAAAGAAATAACACCCTGGGTACTACGTGATAGGCATTTAGCAGAGAGCATTATAAGAAAGAAAAATACTTTAAAGCAGTTGAGAAAGAATTTTTTTATCCCTGAAATTTATGGAAAACAGTATTTTCTGAGGTCAGGACTTAATTTAGAGAACCAAACATAAAAATTGAAAAGTTACAGTTCATCATCAACACGATAACAGAAGCTACCATTCACTAAGGGCCAGTGATGTGCTGAGACATCATTCTGAGTAGACCATGAAATCTTAGTTCCATGAAACATACAGAGAAACTACAGCTCAGAATGGGTGAAGAGGTTCAAGTGGAATACATAGTCAGCAAGTGTCTGAGTCCAGACCTGATCTTTTCATCTGGTATAGTACGTACCTATGCAATAAGATCAGCAGGATTGAGACAAATGTACAGAAGACGATATTGGGATCAAACCAGACTAAGGTAAATTGCTAAGAATTCGTTGGCTGTGAATTTTCACCAGTGTGTATTGATGAGGAACTAACAATTTTTATTGGAATTCCACTGAAATATTTATAGTGTGTTAAGTATAATTAGCATATGCTAATCTTAAGAAATTCTCTATATATACTATCCATTCATTTTTTTCTGTATTCATGTCTTTTCTTTCTTAAGCCATGTGGAACAACACTCTCAATACTTTTAAATGTTTGTAAGAGATATATGGTCAATGTCTTCACATGACTATTGGCAATAAAATTCCTAAACCTCATTTCTCCACAAACCAGCTCTCCATTCCAGATGTGACTTGAAAAGGCATTATCTTTTTGAATGTGCTACATAATAGTAAAGCAGATAAGATGGTGTTTAAGCAAAGGTAACACTATATATGCCATACACTCACCCCTATACTTACTAAAGATTTTTATGAAAAACAGTTATTTAGAACTACATAGACATTAAATTTCCTTTCTAGAAATAGAATTGTGTATCCTCATATATCCGGTATAAAGAAAAATTCTAAGTAGAAAACATGTCTTACAGTCTCTTCTGATAAATATTTGTTTAAGCTACAAGTCTCTAGTCACGGGAGATGGGGAAAGTTTAAAAAGTTGAAATAGAAAGAGATGGGAATAAAGAGTACAGTTTTGTTGCTAAGGAAGAGATAGTGCCTTACAGAGAGCAGGTGAGAAAACTGTTACATACAAAAGAAAAAGGTGGCAAATGAGGAAGAGAATAAAAACAGTTTCTATAAACAATGTTCAAAGTTGTTTGTTTTTTAAATGATCCTCTAGCCCAGTGGTCGGCAAACTCATTAGTCAACAGAGCCAAATATCAACAGTACAACGATTGAAATTTCTTTTGAGAGCCAAATTTTTTAAACTTAAACTTCTTCTAATGCCACTTCTTCAAAATAGACTCGCCCAGGCCGTGGTATTTTGTGGAAGAGCCACACTCAAGGGGCCAAAGAGCCACATGTGGCTCTCGAGCCACAGTTTGCCGACCACTGCTCTAGTGTTATCTTCCACTGAAACAGTGCTTAATTTCCACAGAGCTTGGCATCCCTGTCCACTATCGTGAGTTACTTATTTCTGACCATCACATTCCTGGCAACTCCACAAGTGGACCCAGTAACTCTTTTGAAAAGATTGTTTGAATCTATAAAATGATACAATAGGACTAACAACCATTTTTCTTTTCAAACTGTGAAAAGGTCAAAATAAAGCACTGTGCTACAGGAGACTAATGTCTTCCACAGAATGTCTGAAGCAGAAAATTTAAAAACCTATTTTTGACAAAAATTCCCATAAAAAGGTAAAATACGAATTCACTATCCAAGTAACAATGTAGAGGAATCCAGTAAGAAATCCTATAGAATATAAGGCTAATATGCAAATCGATCAAATGGCTGAACGACTGGTTGCTATGATGCACACTGACCACCGAGGGGCAGACGCTTAACACAGGAGCTGCTCCCAGCCCATAGGCCCCAGGCCAGCCAAGGTGGGTGCCAGTGGGGGACCCCAATCACCCTGCCAGTTGCCCCACAGATCAGCCTTGGTCACTGGCCTAGCCTAGGGACCCTACCCATGCACAAATTTCGTGCATTGGGCCTCTAGTGCATATATAACAACTCTAGTGTACATGCGTGTTTTTGGTAAGCAACTGTGATAAATCAGCCTTCTGACATGGAATAATAAAATTTAAGAAAATGTATTATAAGAAAGCATAATAAAAAGTTGTCTTAGTCTGCTGAAGCTGCCATAACAAAATATTACAGACTGGATAGTTTACACAACACACATTTATTTTCAGTTTTGGAATCTGAAAGTTCCCAAGATCCAGGTAACTGTAGGGTTTGCTTTCTAGTGAAAGCTATGTTCCTGGATTATAAAGCACCCACTTCTTGCTGTGTCCTCACATGGCCTTTCCTGGCTGCATGCACCTAGAGAGAGAGAGCTTAAGTTTCTCCTTTTTTTTTAGAAGGACACTAATCCAATCATGGAGGCCCCACCCTCATGGCCTTATCTAACCTATCTACCTTCCAAATGTGTCACTTATAAACACTATCACATTAGGTGTGAAACTTCAACATCTGAATTTTAGAGAGACACACAAATCCAATCCAAAAGCAAAAATTTTAATTGAAAATTGTAAATTCTTAGGATCCAGACATGATATGTAGATAAAAACTGCTACTGCATTTTATTATGCATATTAAAGTTTGAGAAGCACAGCTTTAGAGAAGAAAAATAAAAACTACCCATTGCAATGGACAGAGCTTTACTGGTTATGTCTAAACTACTGGCTCCCTTCCACCCCCCACCCCCACCAGAAAAAAGTAAACTTTAAAAAAAAAAATAGTGTGGCCACAACAATTTCTGAGTTCTTTTCAATATACAGCTTGAGTATCCAGTTAACATACTCTTTTTTTTTAAATCTTTATTATTGAAAGTATTACATATGTTCACTTTTCTCCCCATTAACCCCTTTTAGCACATCTCCGCCCCAGTTAACATACTCTTTTTTTTTTTAAGAATAACTATTACTGATAGTATTTTAAAATCAGTTATTTTGGCATTTCCTTTTGAAAACAATAGAAGAGCAATCAGAAATTATAAATTTGCTGGTGAAAATAAAGAAAAACCAATAAATAGCTAACAGAAGCAGTCAAAATAAAGCACTTAATTGGATATATTGTCTGTGTTTCATTTTCAGGGAAATGTGTCTAAACAGTTTCAAAGAGGTAGTACAGACATGGAAAACTATTTCTAAGATATATAGATAATGGAATAAATTCCTATACCAAGAACTGTATTAAATATAAGATACTCTGTGTTACACAATTTGGGGTGACTGTTCTCCATTACTGTAGGAGGATCATGCCATAATGAAGGAAATCTCATTATCTTGATTGGTCAGGATGATTATAAACTAGTACTAATTTGAATAGTTTATAAAGTTTTAGTGGAAACAATTGCATTTCAGAAGCTGACTAAATTACCTAAATAATATTTTTTTGCTAAAATAGAAGGGTATGCCAAGATAAACTGTGCTTTGCAAACGGATGAAAAATGTTGACAATTTAAATGAGACATACACAAGAAGGCAAATTTGAAACAGACAAAAGGCCTGAGAGGAGAAGATTGAAAAAAAGGAAAGTATTTTTATCTTCCTGGTGAACGGCTTTAGGAATAATGAGAATATTACAGACTTGATGCTCAATGCAATGGAAAATTGATGAAGGGTTTTGGGTAGGGAAAGATGGGTCAGTGTGACAGATGAAGAAGGCATCTTTGAAAATAATAGCTAGACAGATGAAAAGGTACTCAATCCTGGAAATGAGAAATCAACTGAAAATGAGGTACGAGCACCCAAGCTGAAGATAATCGAGTCATTTTATAGTGAGGAAAAAATATTAAGAGGAAAGTACAGGAATAGGACTAGAAACTAGAAAGCAGTTATGTTTCTTTGGCAAAAAAGCAAGTTGATTCAAATATATTTCTAATGAACTAATGATTTAATGAGTGACAGTTCAACGGACATGTATTTAGTGCATACTACATATCAGATGAATTTGTTGCTAAGGATACACCACAAAAAATTATGTCAGCCCAGCCCATGTGGCTCAGTGGTTGAATGTCAACCTATGACCCAGGAGGTCATGGTTCGATTCCTGATCAGGGCACATGCCTGGGTTGTGGGCTCAATCCCCAGTATGTTTAAGCATGCAGGAGGCAGCTGATCAGTGATTCTCTCATCATTGATATTTCTATTACTCTCTCCCTCTCCCTTCCTCTCTGAAATCAATAAAAATATATTTTTTTAAATTATGTTTAAAAAATGATGTCAAAGTCCTTATTTGCCTCAAGATGATGACATTGGCAAATGTGAATAGAAATCTTTGTTTAATTTTCATGCATTGAATTGTGGTTTTACTGTGACTTAATCCTAATGTCATTGATTGTGTGGAAAATGTTTATTGTTGACTACCAAAAAGAAGTCATTTTCAAGTGCAATTTCAAACCTTTCAAGGTGGCTAACAAATTGAACGTTAAAGTCAATAGAATTTGCATTTATGAAGATTTATACACAATGAGGTGAATTTTTTAAAATATTTCTACCTATCTCAACCCCTGGAAAATGAGACATTAAACTGATTCTTGCAGCTCACCTCCTCTGTCACCTATGACACCTAATTCTGCATCTTGCAAAATTAGAGTGGAATGTCAGAAACATTTGGTCGATGGTTGAAGAAAAGATGAAATTATGCTGTTATTCACATACAAATGTCAGCACCCAGTGATACAGCAATGCTTTGCTCCTAGATTTGTATTTCCCTAGCCACAGCTTTATGAACAAAGAAAAAAAATGAAAGATTTATTGCATTTAGTTTCAAGCACTGTTCAAGGCCTGTTTGCAATAAAGATGCTTTCCCCTTGGAATATTACAAAGTATTTTCAGATCTAAAATGAGTTATTCAAAAGGAAGCAAATCCTTGGGAAGCTATTTAAATTATCTATGTAAAATAATCACTATTTCTAGTCCATAATATTAGGGGAAAGATCACTCTAACATTGTTTATTTCACTTTCCTAGCTGAAATAACAGTCAGTTATAATGGTACTTCATTGGACCCTTTCAAAGTGAAAAGGTAACAGCTTTATGTACAATTTACAAATCCACACAATCCTGACATCAGTCGAGGCAATAGATAATAACATTTTTTAAACAACCACTTTGCATCAATTCTAAAATGCACCTTTCCATGGTTTGCAATATCTGTAACCTTGGTTGGAAGGATTTTTACTTCTCTGGTCACTCACAAAATACAGTGTGCCTTATATTTGATGAAATATGGTAAGATTAAATATAATTTTCAGCCACAAATTACCAACATAATCTTGAAATTTGTGACCCCATGAAGAATTTTAACATAGGGTCTGAAAAAGGCGAAGACATTCTTACAAGGCCTCTAAGTTATTACTGAGGATGTGTTAGCCCACACATCTTTATTCAGTAAGCTTTGTGCTTGACCAGTAACTTTTTTAAAATGGCTGCTTTCATAGTCACTTGGAGGCAAACTTTAATTTCCAAGTGAAAAGTATAGCTACTGAGGCAATTCAACTGTTTAATGTTTGGGGTTGGGGAGAATACAAATGTGGACAGTGTGAAGGTAGCAAACTTAATTACCGTTTCTAGAATCACTCTAGGTAACAACTCGCCTGTGTTACCATTCTATCTTAATTGTATAGCAGAATGAAAATGGTACCACTGCCCAAGACAGAATGCTTGCTGTAAAACCCGCCACAGGGCAAGTGAGAACAACCCCCATGGATAAAACACCAGCTTGGAAATCCAGAAACCATTTCTGTTTAATCTATCTCCATCATTTCCTCACCAGGCCAATATTACCTTGGCTATGATTATGTTTTCAGTCTCTGGGACATGATAAGCAAATTAAATTCAAATTTCTATCATTTTTGCTTCTTAAAAGGAAAAGATTATTTCTATATAAGTACAAGGGGGAAAAGCAGTATAATCAAAAGTTCAGAATTACTATTTGTTAGGGTGAATAGAAATTTGATTTGTGAATTTCTCAAGTTACTAGTTATGCTAGATGAATTTTTGTTAAACAAAAATTATTTGTAATTTTAAAGGCTTGATAGCCTACAAATTTGGGGGGGGGGGGGTTGTGTTTTTATTTAGTTCCTACTAAAAAATCCCGATTCATCACCTAAGGCACCTGGTGAGCTGCTCAAAGGCCCATAAAGCAGGTGGCCACCAGATGCAGCACACCTCTAGGAAATAGAATCAGTGCTTGGCAAATTTGTTTAGGCAGGTGGTCTATGAAACCAGGTGGTCTCCTAAGTAAGTTCCTTTGTATTTCCAATCTTAGAAGATAGTGGCAGAAAAACACAGGGAAAATAGTCAATATAGCTGTATTTTACGGGCGGTAAAGTAAGATCCTTAAATAAAGAACTTAAGCCTGGTCAATATAGCTCAGTGGTTGAGCATTGACCTATAAACCCAGAGGTCCCCAGTTCAATTATCAGTCAGGCCACATGCCTGGGTTGTGGGCTCAATCCCCAGTAAGAGGTGTATAGGAGGCAGTCGACTGATGTTTCTCATTGATGTTTCTATCTATCCCTCTTCCTTCCTCTCTCTCTCTAAAATCAATAAAAACATATTTTTAAAAAATAAAGAACTTAAAAAGCCACAAGAAGACATAATTTAGTCTTGTGAAGGCTCAATGGGACAGTAGTGCAGCGACTTGGATGTGGGTCCTGGCTCTATGACCCCAGCTTAGTCCCAAACTCCCTAAGCAGTTCTCCATAATTCCGAACTGGAGAGAACCCCAGCACTTACTTAGTTCAACACCTTCATTTTCAGGATGAAGAATCTCAGAGAAAGTGAGGGATTTGCCAACATTCCCACAGCCTGACAAGGCCATAAACGGATGGGAATTCAGCCCAGAATTCTTGCCAGTATACATCTATACCTCATCTTCAAAAAGAAATTAGCAAATTGAATTATTACGGAATGCTAGGTAATCTCTAGCATCTCCTGCAACGCTAACATTTCATATGTCACCATTAAACCAAAGTAAAGGCTTGAGAAATCCTAAACATTTACACAGAACACTGTGTTAAGCTGGCTAAACTAACAGAGTAGAAAAGCTGAATGTCAACTAAAAAATGGAAGAGAAAGTACTATGCACTCTTCTACCTCAAACCTCACTGTCAATTTTCACATTCCTTCTCAAGCATTTATAGTCAAGATGATGTTTCCTCTTTATTTACTATTTCCATTTGCAAAAGCTACTCTGGATCAAACTTCCAGGAACCTGCAATAACATCACATTAAGCTAAGTAATAAAATGCCATTATTAGAGTGACAAGAATCTTACTACCTGAAGTTATAATGCTGTCTCCCCTACCAACAGGGATGGTGTGAGGATTAATGAGATATTTAGAAAGCGTTTTATGCATAGGGAGAAAAAAGCCTCATAAATGCAAAGAAAGAATAGCAGTAGTTTATCTCCCCCATCAACGGAGGAAAGCCTGTCTAAACAGATGGACCTGGAATTGTGTCTTGAAATTGAGAAAACACTACCCGCGTTAGAAGAGGCTTAGAAAAAAAGGGGCTTCGTGGGGGAAAAATTACCTCTGAAACTAGAGAGGTTATATTCGTTAGACATCTCCCTAGCGTGACCAACCTCCTTGGTTTGCCTGGGACTGGGGTGTTTCTTGGGATGCTGGATTTGCAGTGCAAAAACCAGAACAATTCCAGGGAAACTGGCACAATTGGTCACCCTATTTGTAGGAGTTTTCTTTTCAATGGTTTTCATTTCCTACAGCACTCACTTCCTAATATTCTAACTCAAACTCTGAATTATTTAATCAACCAGGATGATGACATATTTGGGGGAAGTGTTCAAACAAAGAAATCAATGCTTAAAAGTGAGCTTAGTCTTTTTTCTCCAGAGCCATCATAACTTGGGAACACGCAGGTGAACAAGAAAACTGCAGAGACATTCAGTCCAAACCCCATCGTCGACTTCAGCTGCTGATACATCCACCTCCCGGCCACTCTGGTCTGTCTAGAACTAAGAAGCTTGTATTAACCTCTGCACAGTTCCCTGCTGTAGTGCTGTTGTGCTTTGTGGCGGAATCTCTGCTCCTCAAGGTTTGACAACACAGGGGAATTTCCAAAGGATTGTCACTCTGGAAGGTCACCACAGATTCCCTGGTCACAAAGGAGCTCCCCTGTTCTCTGGAAGACGTGCGTGGATGGAGCATAACCCAGGAAGCATCCTATATGTTGAGCGTCATTCTCAACTCTTTTTGGAACTGCCAATGTGCTTTTTTGTTCTACCATGGACCGCTCCCAACACTTCTTTTCCTTCTCTTCACTTCTCTTAATTCTTTCTAGAAAACTTTAAGTAACTTTAACAAAAATCGATTGCATGTAAGAAGGAAATGAAATACTTTATTTAAAACCTTACTTTAAAACACCGAATTTTCTTGCCATTACAAAGGTTACAATCCTGGCATTAGGGAGAAGGTTTGGGAGGATAAATTATGAGCTTCCCCAAAGCAAACATTATACAACTTAAGACTATTTTTGCAGTCTGTGTTAGCAATTTCTTTTTCTTTCTTGTTTTTAATATACTAGAACGTCAAAAAATGAAACGGTCCAGGGTGTTCTTAGCCTCTGGCAGAAGCTGGGACCACAGTCAGAATAAACAAGAGAAACAATATGTACCTCTCCTTTACCCTACTGTCAACATGTTGTTTTTTTTTCCACTATAGCCCTGTAAAGAAAATACACTTTCTTCTGCCTCTTTTATGCATTTCCACTTGTCTGGTTAATTTGATGAGCCACACATTATCAGAAAAACAGGCGAAATTAACTTCAAAGCTATACTCCATGGTGACCTTGTCCTGTAGCAATTAATCATACACAGAGAAAAAAATAAAAATAAAAAAACATTCACCCAGGTACCTGTCCTCACTTTGGCATACTAATTGTCTAAATAGAGTTACAGCTGCTCTGGCAGCGTTCCTGCCTCTGGCCCCTGGTGCATTAGTGACTGTTCGGCCGCATTGCTATTTTCCTTTATGTAATGCTGCTTGAAAAAGAAGTACCATGTGAAGCCATCATATCAGGTCCTATTTGGAAGACTTTCCCATTTCCATCCTGCACTCCCACCCAAAGTTACATGGGTGTTCTCAGCCCCCTGCACACGGGTAATTTTGTCCTCTTCCCGATTGTCTGGCCATATGGAAACTGGCTTTAACATTTTTCTGCATAGCTGAAGCCAGAGACTACAGTTGTAGGGGATACCTAACAACAGGAACCCTCCTTGAAAATTGATGTAAAGACCCCGTATTTTAATCATGAAAGTCAAAGAAAAGAATGCAGAATATTTATTTTCAAAACCTGAATAAACCTCCAAACAGACTTTTACAATGTGACCTGCAGGCTGTCCAAAGCAATTTAGGTTCAGCCATTATTGTTTGTAATTGTCCACAAAAGTTTGAAACTAACAAGTATTTTTGAGCACCTACTTTTTTCACAGGACAGAAGGCTGAGGAAAACATGACCTTGAGAAGCTGACAGTACAGTGGTAATGTAATGGAAAAAATACAATCCACTAGAAGAGTCTTAATTCATGCCGGAATAAAGTACAATGGATGAAGGCTATATGAGAAAGAAATTATAAGTGTTTGAAAGGGATTTGGGGGAGAAGGAGGACAAGGAAATCTTCCTGGAAGGGGTATCTTTAGACATGGAATTTGAAGAATGAATAGAATTTTGATATAGGAAAGAGGGGTAATTCTTCCCATTTTCTTCATTAGCATCAATAAGAAGATGGTATTTTACTGTTTGTCTTGATTGATAACCATGATGACGTAAAGAGCATGCCCTTTATCTGCTTAGCTTATGTTCATTAATTAGGTGGTGTTGCTGGTTAAGACCCTCTGGAGTCAGATTCTGGTTCTTCCACCTATTAGCTGTGTAGCCCTGGCCACATTACTAATATGTTCTGTGCTTGGTCCCTTTAACTGTAAAGTGAGCACAATTTGTTTCTACTTGACAGAGTTGTTAGATGATTTTGTGAGATAAGACATGCAAAAGGTTTTGGAAGAGCCTGAAACATAGTAATTTTTACATGTTAGTTGTTCTGAATTCTGGCAGAGGTAGCAGCACGAACAAAAATATAACAGAAGTGGGAACTCAAATGGTGCTTAAACACATGGGCTTGTTTGAACGTATGACAGGAAAACCATAAGGGAACTTGTGATTATTATAGGAGCACAGTTTAAAGTTATGAAGGCCCAGTTCAAACAACAAAAGACCAGTCACACTAGAGTGGAGGCCGCACTTCACAACTGATTACAAAACGGGACCCAGACGATGGAGGATTCAATGAGGACAGAAGTCTCATAACCGGCATGGCTCAGAATGGAGACACCCTAAGCAGTAACACAAAAGCAATCAAAAAGCCATAAGGAAAGGGGGAAGGGGAAAGGAGGTACAATGAGTTCCAAAGTCAGAATTCCCTTCCTACAATATACTTTAGGCTTATTTACTCAAGCAAAATATTCACGGAGAGAAAATTTGATGTAATCTAATGAAGTTGTCCACCCCCAGTGACTACACAAAACATTGCTAAGCACAGAGAAAAATCTATATAATAAAAGCCTAAGCGACCATTACAGTGGAAGGACCAGAATGACCAGTCGCTATGATGCGCACTGACCACCAGGGGGCAGACACTCAACACAGGAGCTGCCCCCTGGTGGTCAGTGCGTTCCCACAGGGGGAGCGCTGCTCAGCCAGAAGCCAGGCTCACAGCTGGCGAGCGCAGTGGCAGTGGCAGGAGCCTCTCCCGCCTCCATGGCAGCACTAAGAAGGAGCGAGCCGAGCTGTAAGGAGCAGGGAGCAGGCAAGTGGTAAAAAGAGAGGGGTCCTGGACTACAAGAGGGCACAGGCTGGGCTGAGGGACACCCCCCCACCCCCAGTGCACAAATTTTGTGCACCAGGCCTCTAGTAAAATATAAAAGTTAAATCTCCCTTTTAAGAAATGTAATGTACAGGAAAAGGAAAATTATTTAAAATAATTTAACTATAGACAGCTATGAAAATGAAACGAACCTTAACTAAGTATTATAAATGAGATTTCATCATTATCCTTGCTCTTATCAATGTCGGAGAATTCCAAGAAAATCAGTGTAGTAATAATATAAGCATGCATATTATTTATGCAGACATGGCTTTCAATCCCTCATAGAAAAGACCCCATAGAAACGAAATAATGTATTTCATTTCAAACACTGTACTTCAGGTTTGTTGTTTCCTTGGTAGCTGGGAATATGCTACTGAGGTTTTAATCCTCCCAGCTAGTGAGATGTTCTTTTCTGTATACATTAATTTTTTTCCTTCCCCTCTAACCCAGGCTTTTCAGGATAGGTACACCAGTCAGGCTACACAACAATTTAAATGTAAGAAGCAAATGCATCATGTTACGGATAGCAGGCAAGTCACAGACCTGAATAAATAGCCAGCAGCAAACAGGCTCAGGAAATAGGTGGGAACAAAAAGGTAACTAGGCAACAGAAAACACACCCTGGTTCTTACCAAACATCAGACTCAGCTCCTGCCCCTGGCCCCACCAGTTCAGGAATTCTTCAGCTCTGTAGAACTCTGCCTCTGCAACATGATCCCCAGTCCTTAACAAGAGCATGTGCAAAGCCACGGGAGAGACAGCTGCCTCACCCTAGCTGCTGGTGGCAAAAAAAAAAAGTTCAACTCCTTTTGGGCGATGTGCTCCCATGACTGAATTTCTCCCGGGCTAAGCTCTGTGCTAAAATGTGTTCCTAGACCCTCCCTTCAATATCTAAGTGAGCATCCACCTCTTTCCTAGTTACAAACGCAGTGTGGAGGTTTGTGACTGAAACACACAACAGAGGCAAGTAGAGATGTTACTGTGCACACACGGGGCTCTGAAGTCCCTGGTGGTAAGAGTCTGCTTTGCCTGCCCTGCCTGGCACTGGGTAGATATTTCACGTGGAATGTTACTCACATGTGTATGTGTATATAGACACAACTGTGTATACTGATATAAATACCATCAGCCAATTCAGTCATTTCAAATAGAAAAGCTTAACATGACACCGTTACAAAACAAAACCCTAGTTGTAGGATTCATAAGATTAATTACGTATGGACTAAAGTAGGCAAAATCATTCTTCAGATTAAGCAAAGAGTGACTAAAATATTTCTTAGACTGAAATAATTTTAATTCTGTTGTCTAGTCAGGATGGGTTGTAGGACTCCCCACCACTGGGAAAGGAAGGAAGGAAGGGAACAACGTCCTCGGGCAGCTGCGGCAGGCAGACGGCGCAATGCGGTGGCGGAGGAGAACCTCAGCCCATTGGGTGGTGGCACTGCGAGGATCTCGGGCATATTGAGAAGGATGGCTTTAGTAAATCTAAAGAAACTACAATACTTTTCAATTATATTTTACAGAGCACTTACTTTCAGTAACACCGAATGGTTGAAGAAATAAAATAAAGATATCCTGGCCTAAAACAGAAGAGAAAAAAACAACAACAACAACAAAAAAAAAACACAAAATAAAGCTGGTTTCTTTGATCACATTTTATAATCTTTTACTTGGTAATGTGAATTATAGATATGCTGAAATAAGAGAAAATACCTAAGGCTTCCAAACTGAACTGAGAGATGTTCTACTGAACAAAGTTTGTGAAATGTTGCTCTGTACTTTGAAGTGGAAAGTTTGGGAAATGGCAGAGCTTCAGAAATCTATGCAATTAGCGTGTGGACCTTGATAAAAGAAATTTCTTACTTGAAAATGAGCCATGTCAGGATTAAATGAAAACATGAGAAAGAAGTGCTGCAGAAGCAGATGATAAGAGGTATCTCCACACTGTCCACACAGAATGAGGACAGACACTTCTTTTAGAAAGTTCTCTAGAAAAGAGGAATTCAAAGTAAGACCAGAAACACACCAAAGATCCATACATAAAGTATAGATTAATCTCTGTGTGTCTGAATATACATATAATTATTTTTTGTTTAGTAAACAGAAAGTGGATCGTTCTAGCCTGCGTATTCATACAATTTTTTAAAAAATTGAGTCAGCCCCTCTGCTTTTTTCTGACAGGACCACAGCTGAGTTTATTAACTAAAATTAAATGGCCCTGAAATTCTATGTCTGACAATGGACAAACCAGATAAGGGTACCAATTATGGGAGGATATCTAGGCCAACACTTTTCTGTTTCGACAAATCAGATGTTACTTACTGTAACTAAATAGAGTTACAGCTGCTCTGGCAGCAATGGCATTTAAATGGCAAAACAAACAAACAAATAAAACAAAACATTCAAATTAATTGTGAGTATCCTATCTAATAATAGAGTAACATGTAAATTACCATCACTCCGCTACGCCCACGATTGGGCGGCAGGAGGCTGGGGGGCGGGACTCGGGGTGGCCTATCCGGCCATTGAGAGGCATGGATCCGCTGCCACTGAGGGGGGCTACCCTGCTGTTGAGAGGCACAGGGGGCAGGACTTCCGCTCCCTGTGCCTCTCAATGGCCAGATCCGAGGCCGCTGAGGGGGCCTGCGGCGGACACCCAGCTGCGCCTCTCAACGGCAGGGTAGCCCCCCTCACCCACCACAGACCATCAAAAGCGTGGGAGCTGGGTGCCTGTCTGCTCCGGCACCAGGCTCCACTGCGAAAAGCGAAAGCGTGTAAAGGACCCTACATGTGCATGATTCAATCATGCACTGGGCCTCTAGTTCATAATAAAAAAAAAAAAACTTTGACAAGATGTTTCCATTTTAACAATAGGAAGAACACTGTTAAACAGAATATGTAAATATTATGTGGCTAATTCAACTAAAAAGTTGTGAAAAGAAAATGTCATTTAAACATAAATATCTTGATTGATATGTGTTTGAGCAGATTTTATCTTATTTCTGTGAGAATAATTCACAGAATAGCAGGAGTATGTTTTTTTGAATTTCTGTGTAGCATACAGAATGAATTTTGATCAAGAAAGTTTAATTAATAGTCATTGAAAATTTGTAAAAACTGCTTTAGCATTAAAAATAAAACCACCTTATTTTACATTTATTTCCTATATAGTTCTTCAACCATGATAAGAAAAATCTGTACTGCAATGAAGTTGGAAAATTTTCAAATAGCAGCATGTGAAAGGATTTGATAGAGAAAGTTGAGTTTAAAATAGTATGAAGAATTTGGCCATTATAAGAATAAGTAAATGGGGGAAATATGGCACAGAGTATTCTTTTATCAGTATTTATTTTAAAAGTTCAACCAATGACTGAACTCAAAGGGCTTTTATCTGTGGAAAAGCATGAGTGCAAATACACAGTCACTTATATAACCACAGAGGATGAAAGATCTGAAAGCGAAATTAAATTTTCAACGAAGCAATTGCCAACCACTTTGCCATTTCAAGTAGGATGAACTAGCAGATGCATAAAATAGTGTTTATTTCATTTTTGACCTTTGAGAGTCATACTATTTGTTGATAAAACCCTATAAAAAAAAACTGAACAAAACTGGTAATAATCACTATAAATCAAACTTTATGAATATGCAATGTGTTCAGTCCTACTGGTTTTGCTGACCATATCATTAACATTTTTATCTGTTTTTTGAACAGTTCACAATATATTTTTAAACAGATAATAAAAAATATTGAAAAGACGTAGTAATGTTAGATATAAAATGGATATATTTAAAAAGAGAATAACATTGAAATTCTAGTTCCATTAGACTGTCTTGTTTTTCTTGCCTCTCAATCTTAGAAACCTGAGTATAATTCCAAATTGAAGGAATTTACCACTGTTCTTTAATGGAATATCTTTAATCGGTAACTGTGTGCAACACTTTACTGGCAGAGCATTTTAAAAATTATTTAGCAAACTTACCTAGATATAATTTTCTATGTGCCAGTGCTTTGATATCTGATGCTTGCAACTCATTTTATATTAACAACAACCCTATAAGAAAGATAATTTATAGATGAAGAAAGGCAGACACAGTGAGTTTTCATAACCTGCCAGCAGTAACACAACTAGTAGGTGGGATCCTTAAAAATCAGCCTAGGTAATCAAGTTCCAGACTAAGTTCTTTATCATTAGGTTTTGTTGCCTTGCCATGCTCAGAATAAATTTAAAATCCATTCATGATTATAGGGTTTTGAACTAAATTTAATCTTATTTCTAAAGGTATCTCACTTGTACAAAATGTACAATTGATTTTAAAATAAGAAATTTATTACATTTTAATATACATTTGACAGTAAACTGGAAATTGGAAATCATGTCAATAGAGTCCAAGTTAAGGGGGGAGGTGGAACTATCTAAATATTGAGTAACCTTACTCAAGCTGTGAATTACCATATGACTCATTTCCTTATATATAAACTAGAGGCCCGGTGCACAAAATTCGTGCATGGGGGGGGGAATGTCCCTCAGCCTAGCCTGCACCCTCTCCAATCTGGGACTTCTCGAGGGATGTCCAACTGCCCAGTAGGATCGGGCCTAAACGGGCAGTTGGACATCCCTCTTACAATCCAGGACTGCTGGCTCCCAGCTGCTCGCCTGCCTGCCTTCCTGATTGCCCCTAACCACTTCTGCCTGCCAGCCTGATCACCCCATAACCACTCCCCTGCCAGTCTTATTGCCCCTAACTGCCCTCCCCTGCAGGCCTGGTCATCCCTAACTGTCCTCCACTGCAGGCTTGGGTCCCCCTCCCAACTGCCCTTCCCTGCAGGCCCAGTCGCCCCCAACTTCCTTCCTCTGCTGGCCTGGTCACCCCTAACTGCCCTCCCCTGCAGGCTTGATTGCCCCCAACTGCCCTCCCTTGCAGGCCTGGTCCCTCCCAACTGCCCTCCCCTGCTGGCCATCTTGTGGGGGCCATCTTATGTCCACATGGAGCAGCCATCATGTGTGTTGGAGTGATGGTCAATTTGCATATTACTATTTTATTATATAGGATAGAGGCCTGGTGCACAGGTAGGATCTGGCTGGTTTGCCCTGAAGGATATCCCAGATCAGGGTGGGGATTCCCTTGGGGCATGGGGTGGCCTGGGCAAGGGGCCTGTGGTGGTTTGCAGGCCGGCCATGCTCCCTGGCAACCCAAGCGGAGGCCCTGGATTCTGGGATTTATTTATCTTCTACAATTGAAACTTTGTAGCCTTGAGCGGAGGCCAGGGCAGGCCAGAGTGTACGGGAACCTTGGCTTCCTCCATCGCTGGGGAAACCCAAGCCTCCTGCTCTCTCCATGGCCCCATCCATCTTAGTTGGTTTAATTTGCATACTTGCTCCTGATTGGCTAGTGGGCATGGCTTGTGGGTGTAGCAGAGGTATGGTCAATTTTCATATTAACCTTTTATTAGATAGGATAGAAATTTTTAAAATATAAGCTATAAAGGTAAGATTATGTCAATGAAACAATAAGCACAGGGTTGAAAGTTTATTTTCAAATTAATCCATAGATCAGCTAATATCACTACCAAATAGATTATTCAATTTTGTCTCATTCAAATTAAATCTGATTGACCAGATGACTATAAAAGCTATTTTTATTCATCAGCTTTTATTTTATTTCAGACAATAACTGGCATCTATCTGGCAGGAACACATTAAAAGACAGTTTTGGAAGTAAAGGACCTCTCCTCTCCATCACTCCCAT